>NW_020621936.1:714094-829217 GCF_003573695.1 Papaver somniferum | reverse complement strand
AATATCAATCAACAACCAAAGGTTGGATTTCCAATTGATGATCTTAACGCACAACATGTATTATTTCAATTATATAAAATATAATGCGGAAAAGAAATAACACAGACACCAGAAGTTTTGTTAACGAGGAAACCGCAAATGCAGAAAAACCCCGGGACCTAGTCCAGATTGAATACACACTGTATTAAGCCGCTACAGACACTAGCCTACTCCAAGCTAACTTCGGATTGGACTATAGTTGAACCCCAATCAGTCTCCCACGATCCAAGGTACAGTTGTACTCCTACGCCTCTGATCCCAGCAGGATACTACGCACTTGATTCCCTTAGATGATCTCACCCACAACCAAGAGTTTTTGCAACCCAAAATCACAAACTTGATAATAAACAGATCTGTCTCACACAGAAAAGTCTATCAAAGGATAAATCTGTCTCCCACATATAAACCCTAGGTTTTGTTCCATCTTAAGATATAAAATCAAGGTGAACAGGAACCAATTGATAATCCGGTCTTATATTCCCGAAGAACATCCTAGATTAATCAATCACCTCTCTACAATCCTTCCTGACTACACAAGCGGATTGTCGAGGAATCACAAACAGTAAGACTAAGATGTTTGTGACTTCTTTATCTTGCCTATCGGAGAAATCCCACGATCTCAATCCAATCAATCGATTGTACTCGTACGGTAGAATATGCAAGATCAGATCACACAACTACAATAAAAGTAGTATCGGTCTGGCTTCACAATCCCAATGAAGTCTTTAAGTCGTTAACCTGATTTTAGAGAAGAAAATCAAAGGTTAAAGGAGATCGACTCTAGCGGGCGCACTAGTAGCACACAAACGTGTGTGGATTAGTTTTGCACAATGCTAGATGTCTCCTTTATATAGCCTTCAAATCAGGGTTTTGTCTTAGGTACAAAGAAATCCTTATTCACCGTTAGATGAAATCCTGATTTAGATTCAAGCTAATATTTCTCACCGTTACATCGAAAAACCTAGCTTGTCACACACATTTTGGTAAACATTTACTGGGTTTGTGAAAACCATGCCCAAACGTGTACGTGTATGTTGGTTCAACACAGTAACCCAAAAAGGTCAACCATATGAGCATTTCATATTAACCTTGTTCTTCTTCACCATAACTAGTTCAATTGACTCAAATGAACTAGTTAAAGAGTTGTTCAATTGCTATGAGATCTTATGTAACTACACAAGACACAATTGAAACAAAGATGATTCGATTCGATTGAATCGGCTCATGAACATTATAGCCACGGTTTGCATAAAGCATTCCTTAGTAATTTAATGTTTCATGTTCAAAGCACATCTTTAGATCATAACCTCTTAAGTTCACAAACAAGTTCGTGGATTGAGTTCGTGGACTAAGCACACAAACGAGTTTTGGAAAATCCAGCAGAAACTCTCGGTCGAGAACTTCCGATAGATCGCGGACTTGGAAAGCCAATTCCACAATCCTCCGGATTTCTCTTGATCAACAAAGTTTGAAAACTTCGGTTCAAGGAATACATGGTTATGTAATCTAAACTCTCATTTCAATCATTGAGACATTCTCAGAGGATGCTATGTAGCCGTTATTCACAGACCGATTCACGTCAGAGCAATTCTCAAAGTGATTGAAACTTTTCATGACTTTCGTCACTAGGTGAAGATAAACTTGATCAAAGCGAAACGCTTTACCAACACACGATTTCGAGATAAAAGATAAGAAATGAATGCTCAGCTCGAAATATCAAATGTGTACGATCTAGTCTATATAGCATACGACTTTTGTCTCATAAGAAGTAGGAGATAGAAGAGATATACTTTTGAGTGATAGATAAGTTCAAGTCTCCACATACCTTTTTATTGATGAAGTTCCACGGTTCCTTGTATAGATCTTCGTCGTTGTATGATGAATCGCCATGAAGTCCTTGAGCTCAACTACAGTTTTCTATCCTAGTCCGAGACTTAGCTATGTAGGCTAGAAATCAAGACTTATAGTTTTGATCACTAACATTGACAAACATGCTTGAGATAGCAACGCATGCGAGGTTGACCGAGCTATGCTCTAACAGTCTCCCCCTTTGTCAATTTTAGTGACAAAACTATTAATACATATGGAATAAAAAAAAGATAAACTTTAGTGGCTCCTATTCCATAGTCTAATCTTCAATGTTCCTTGAAATCTTCGTCCTTCCAAGTACTCCAATGATTCCAAAGGTTGTAAGTTTAGCACCATCGTTGTTGAAGATCCGTAGATATAACAATGAGAGAAATCGAGATTCTCAATCATTATTATATAGTGTCATAGTATTATTATATAACATCAAATTCCAATTGTATCACGACTTTAACAATAAAACTATGGTGATATGTATCACTTCCCCTTAGTCAATACTCCATCTCGATCATGGAAACCACTCCCCCTTACACAATGATCCGAAAACCATATGTATCTGTAGTGTGAACTATAATATTTCTCCCCCTTTTTGTTAATAAAATTGTCAAAGGTACAAGAATGGGATCATAATGAAATTTCCACAAGAGAAATTTCATGACCAAAAGAAAAATACATACCAACTTAATTTAGATGCAATCTAATAGCCGAAGTTATAACATTCATCAAGGAGTTTTAAGATACAAGATAACCCCTATAAAATTTCACATCCGCACTCCCCGCAAGATATTACCATTAAGCACAAGTTCAAAATAACTCTCCCCCATTTGATGTCATTCCCGAGAGAACAACAAGAGCGGCCTTAATTTCGAAAGAAAAGAAGGATTTTTTATTGGACACCAAAAACCATAGGAATGATTTTCTATATCCAAAGCTCAACCAAATTAACCACAAGTAAACCCATGATTAATTCATTTGGAATACGCAACTAAATCAAACCACAAAAGTGATCAATTTAATTGAAAGTTCTCAACATAAGTAAACTCACGGAGCTATGACTAAGGTAATCATACGGAGATGACTAACTTAACCGTTCAAATACTCAACATAAGGAAAACCTTACGGAATATATGACTACATTAACCAAAGAACATGATAGTGTATCCTTTCATATACTCAACACAAGAACTTGTGGAATATATGAAAACTCAACTAGATTAATTAAAAGAGAGCCTATAATTAATCTAATTGGAATACAAACAACCAAACTAATCACCGAAGTAATCAATTTAATTATTTTGGGCTCAACATAAGAGAACTTATGGAACCCCGACTAAGTTCATCATAGAATATGACAACCTTAACCGTACATGTACTCGACATAAGAAAGAAAACTTGTGGAGTACAAACTAAATAACCAAACTGGTTGATTAATTTAGTTCCTAATGCTCGACATATAACATCTTATGGAATAACCAACAAGCCAATAAGAATAATCGACTTAGTTGTATCGTGCTCAACATAAGACACTCAATGGAGCCTTCACGGTAAAACATAAAAAGATGGATCAATGAATATCAATACCGTGGATAACATACAAGGATCTATTTTATTTTCCATCATAACGATATAATAGACTTTATCCTTGTCAAACAAAAGATTTTATCCTATTTTCCATCAAATACATGATTGCATAGGCATAACTTGTAATTGTCAAAAGTCCATTCGTCCTTTCATCAATACGAATACTAATTCATGAACGACTTTACTTTTGACCGAAATATGGGACCTTCAAGTTCACGGATGTAAACAATACATATCCCATAAACAAATTGCAATATCACAAAATCATAAAGATTAATACTGCAATAACAATCTTTGCCCTTAGAAGGTAGAATCAATTTTTTTCGCACGGATTTATACCAAGAGTGGTTACCAAAAGCGTATAAAAAGATTTCCTAAACAAAGAAGAACATACAAAGTCATTGAAAACTATGCACCATAGTTCACATGAGATGATTGTGAACTCTCAAGAATATATAGCAATGTGAACTACTACCCATTCTCGAACTTCCTTCTTTGTGATTCACCAACATAACTCTTGTAACAGCCACAAAATATATTATAATAGGATTTCTCCAAGAATCCCAGTGCCCAAGTCCAAGAGAATAGAACAAGTGCAACGAAACGGAGCAAACACTAAAAAACAAGAGACAGGACAAGGACCAATATTAACTCATCCAAAGTCAACAATTCTCATATCCATTTTGAAGGAAATTCAATAAGGAAGAGAATGCGAAAAGAATGAGGTAAATCCGAGTTCGGACGAAGAAGTTACGGACGAAGAAGTTACGTCCAAGAAGTTACGGAGCAAACACTAAAAAACAAGAGACAGGACAAGGACCAATATTAACTCATCCAAATTCAACAATTCTCATCTCCATTTTGAAGGAAATTCAATAAGGAAGATAATGCAAAAAGAATGAGGTAAATCCGAGTTCGGACGAAGAAGTTACGGCCAAGACAAGTTTACCGAATATCGACGTCAAGTATGCATACGGGTTTGCGAACTTAAACCCCTGGATTTTGATTTTGAATGTTGTTATGCATACTTGGTATGTGTACCATGTAGTCCAAACATCCCGAACTATTATTTTCAAACCTAAACATTTAAGAACCTTAAAAACAGATCAAGTTAGGTAGAAATGAACGATAAGCAAGATTATTATAAGTATTCTAAGCAAATAAAAGTACAAGTCCTGCTCAAGTTTATAGACATACATTTTTAGATGAATCCAATCGAATTCTACCGCCTTATATACCGAACATAATCTATGTGCCCCAATTCTTGTGCTTCCCTCACCGTATACAAAGAAGGGCATTCCTTGGTGAGGATGCACTTCCAACACAATCAAGTTGCGTTGGAGTGAACAAAGTCTTGCTCACCACAAGTGATCTTTGTATTATCATGAAAGAGATCGCTTTTAGAACCTTTGACATCAAAATTCATATTCCCAAAGAACTCTTTAAGTTCCAGCATCATGGATACTGCTTTCTCCATAGTCATGGAACTTTCTAGGAGATCATTCCTTTTCACACTCAAAACATCATTGAATTTCTTTGGTATCCACTTTTGAGTGCGTTTAGGAACGACCGAAACCTTCTTCCCATTACTCTCTTCAAGATTTTCCGGAAGAGAATTGGATTGACTATTCTTTTGCAAGTTAGTTTTTCTCCAATTGGGAGCATCAGATCTTGTCTTCTTCTTTACGAAGTTATCCTTTTGATAACCATTATGATTGTGAAAAGGATTCGTATGACGTTTATAGGCAAATCTAGGCTTATCACAGCACTGATTCCTTTGCCTAAGGGTTGGACAGTTACAACCTGTAAAGTTAAGAGGATTAGTCTTAACGTATGATCTTGGTTTCACAACTTCTTGTGATGCCCAAACAAGAACATCATGAAGTTTCTCATTCTTTATACGGAAAAGACATCTCCTTTCCAGGTAACCTTTATTTCCGCAATAGTGGCAAACATAAGGAATGTTCTTACCTCGATCTGTATGTGCTGACTTTGAAGGTTGATATACTTTGTTCTTTCGAACCTTAACTGCCGGTGAAGGTATTTCACTTTTGCCATCAGTGGAAACCTTTTGTTGAGAAGTATCACTAGCCTTGACAAATTTTACCTCTTTGCTAATACTTGGAGCATCTATTCCCTTATAGCCTAATCCTCGTATATCACGATGATTTTTACTTGCTCCTAACATAGTGGTTAATTTGCTTGAACTAGTATTGAACTTTTTCAAGTCACCTTCCAACATCTTGACTTTATCAAGAGCAACAGCTAAATCAGCCTCAAGGCGTTTTTCTCGAACGAGACAAGCACTTTTTCTGTCATCAAAACTAATTTGTTGAGAGTTAAACCTTGCTTCAGATTCTGCAAGTTTCTCTTCCAACAAAAAGTACTTTTGATAAAGATTATCACATTCAAGTGACTTCATACGTAGGTTTTCCTCAGAATCCTTGAGGATCGATTCGGTAGAACGATTCGAAAAATAAACACATGTGTAACATCTTCTCAATTTCTTGTTTTCTCGACAGAGAGGAGTCAGAAGAGGTGTGACATGAGAAGTTGTAATCTTCTTCATATTCCACGAATCCAAAAACTTAACATACTCTGAGACTTCCTTATCAACATCTCTATCAATATCTGAATCACCTTCATCAGAAAGTTCATCTAACTGTTCTTCTAGGAGAGTTTCCCAATCAACAGTTTTTACATCAAGAGAATGTTTAGATATTGACTTAGATGTGGCAGTTCTCTCAGGTGAATCCAAGCTTTTAGAATCATCTGGTAGTTTCTGAATTGGTACGTTATTAGAGATAGACTTGTCCATAATCAGATCGCTACAAACACAGACTTATAAGGTCTTTAACGTGTTTGCCAGCTCTAATACCAATTGAAAAAGCGAGGGTCTAACAACACCACCCAATATTTCTCTTAGCAATTTGTATGAACTATCTCCGAAATACTTTGCTAGAGAATCAACTAGACAGTCAGACTCAATCTAGATTAAAGTATCTCAAGGAGTCAATATCTCTCACTTGTTTGGATTTACTTAAGATAAAATAATAGCGAGTCTTTAATAAAACACAAGGAATAAATTGGACGGTACCAAAGACCAATATCCAAGGATCAATCAATATCAATCAACAACCAAAGGTTGGATTTCCAATTGATGATCTTAACGCACAACATGTATTATTTCAATTATATAAAATATAATGCGGAAAAGAAATAACACAGACACCAGAAGTTTTGTTAACGAGGAAACCGCAAATGCAGAAAAACCCCGGGACCTAGTCCAGATTGAATACACACTGTATTAAGCCGCTACAGACACTAGCCTACTCCAAGCTAACTTCGGATTGGACTATAGTTGAACCCCAATCAGTCTCCCACGATCCAAGGTACAGTTGTACTCCTACGCCTCTGATCCCAGCAGGATACTACGCACTTGATTCCCTTAGATGATCTCACCCACAACCAAGAGTTTTTGCAACCCAAAATCACAAACTTGATAATAAACAGATCTGTCTCACACAGAAAAGTCTATCAAAGGATAAATCTGTCTCCCACATATAAACCCTAGGTTTTGTTCCATCTTAAGATATAAAATCAAGGTGAACAGGAACCAATTGATAATCCGGTCTTATATTCCCGAAGAACATCCTAGATTAATCAATCACCTCTCTACAATCCTTCCTGACTACACAAGCGGATTGTCGAGGAATCACAAACAGTAAGACTAAGATGTTTGTGACTTCTTTATCTTGCCTATCGGAGAAATCCCACGATCTCAATCCAATCAATCGATTGTACTCGTACGGTAGAATATGCAAGATCAGATCACACAACTACAATAAAAGTAGTATCGGTCTGGCTTCACAATCCCAATGAAGTCTTTAAGTCGTTAACCTGATTTTAGAGAAGAAAATCAAAGGTTAAAGGAGATCGACTCTAGCGGGCGCACTAGTAGCACACAAACGTGTGTGGATTAGTTTTGCACAATGCTAGATGTCTCCTTTATATAGCCTTCAAATCAGGGTTTTGTCTTAGGTACAAAGAAATCCTTATTCACCGTTAGATGAAATCCTGATTTAGATTCAAGCTAATATTTCTCACCGTTACATCGAAAAACCTAGCTTGTCACACACATTTTGGTAAACATTTACTGGGTTTGTGAAAACCATGCCCAAACGTGTACGTGTATGTTGGTTCAACACAGTAACCCAAAAAGGTCAACCATATGAGCATTTCATATTAACCTTGTTCTTCTTCACCATAACTAGTTCAATTGACTCAAATGAACTAGTTAAAGAGTTGTTCAATTGCTATGAGATCTTATGTAACTACACAAGACACAATTGAAACAAAGATGATTCGATTCGATTGAATCGGCTCATGAACATTATAGCCACGGTTTGCATAAAGCATTCCTTAGTAATTTAATGTTTCATGTTCAAAGCACATCTTTAGATCATAACCTCTTAAGTTCACATACAAGTTCGCGGACTTAAGTTAATCGGTTGAGTTTTCCAAACTCAGCAGAAATTCTCAGAAAGAGAACTTTCGCCAGTTCGCGGACTTAGCACACAAACGAGTTTTGGAAAATCCAGCAGAAATTCTCGGTCGAGAACTTCCGACAGTTCGCGGACTTGGCAAGCCAATTCCACAATCCTCCCGATTTCTGTTGATCAACAAAGTTTTATAAATTCGGTTCAAAGAATACATGGTTATGTAATCTAAACTCTCATTTCAATCATTGAGACATTCTCATAGGACGCTATGTAGCCGTTATTCACAGACCGATTCACGTCAGAGCAATTTTCAAAGTGATTGAAACTTTTCATGACTTTCGTCATTAGGTGAAGATAAATTTGATCAAAGCGAAACGCTTTACCAACACATGATTTCGAGATAAAAGATAAGCAATAAATGCTCAGCTCGAAATGTCAAATGTGTATGATCTAGTCTATATAGCATACGACTTTTGTCTCATAAGAAGTAGGAGATACAAGAGATAGACTTTTGAGTGATAGATAAGTTCAAGTCTCGACATACCTTTTTGTTGATGAAGTTCCACGGTTCCTTGTATAGATCTTCGTCGTTGTACGATGAGTCGCCATGAAGTCCTTGATCTCAACTACACTTTTCTATCCTAGTCCGAGACTTAGCTATGTAGGCTAGAAATCAAGACTCATAGTTTTGATCAATAACATTGACAAACATGCTTGAGACAGAAACGCATGCGAGGTTGACTGAGCTATGCTCTAACAGCCATTCCCCCAGTTGGCACTCGATTTTCCTCGGGTCGTGGTCGATGGCTACTCTCCTGTCGCGAGTCTGTAATTCCCTTTTGCATGCTGGTTCCCGCTACTGTTCGATTCCTTATAATCCTGCCAGTCCCCGAAGTACTGGCCATCAGATCGGGTCCACTTTTTCCTCTAAGAATTTCACCTACGTCAGCAAACATACAACACCTCACTTTGAACTGTTTTTGAAAACGTTTTATAAAGAAAGTACGGTAAAAAAGTTTTGTCAGTTCGAAAGTACTCAGACATAAGTACGATTCTCCTACTTTTGTCACGCTGAACTCAGGAAATTAGTTTGTTTGACTACTATGATATTTTTTGTGAAATAGGTTACTGCTACGTCACTATCAGTACTTTCCCTATGCATTAATCATTATTTGTCTCAACATTCCTTCTACCAGGTATCATTACTCAGTCGTACGGGTGGTCGGAAAAGTAACTTTAGTCGAATTTTGATGTGGTGACTTCCTTCATTGAAACTTGACGGAATCACCACTCATACATTGTGATTAAGGCGTGAACTGAATACGATTCGCCTTTCTCTATGGTTTCCTCAAAATTCATCAAGGATAATCTTACCTTGGGACTCTTTTGGTTTTCCATTCGACTCCACACTCTCAAAAAATTACAGGGAAAAGAAAAAGAACTTTTACCAAAACGCTTTAAGGAAACACAGTAGGTATCAACCTCAGCAACCTAACTCAATGATTTTGAGCCGATTTACCGACGATGGTATGATCCGACAACGTCGCTTTCTCAGATTTTGAAGATTTTAACTTGAAACGTAAACCCTCATAGTTCTCTGTTAGCCGGCGAGATGAAGTTTCCTACAGCTTCAACCAAACATCATAGATGTTATTTTGGGAGCTTGTGAATCTAACTAACAACTCACTTAGCGAAAGAAACCTAAAGAAACGACACTTTCTTGCAATTTTATCATGAACTCAAAGCCCGAAATCGAAACAACCTAAGTTTTAAAAGAAATAGAAACAATGATTTTTCAAATATAATAAAACAAACCCATGAGTTCAGCAAACTCATGGTTAGAAATATGTAACGTGTCTACAAACATAATCTTTAAAACTAACTACAAGAGTTCACCTTTTAGCTTCAACTAACATCATAGATGATTAGGAGCTTTAGATTCTACTTTTTTGATCGTTTTTCAAGGTATCCAAAGATGTTACTCGGTCCCCTTAGTGGGCGCAAGAATGTAGGTGTAGAAAATCATACAACTACATCCAACAATCAATATGAAAAGATAATAAGGTAAGCAAGTAAGAGACTCATATGAACACAAGATACGTGGTTCGGCATGATTACCTACGTCCACGGGGGTGAAAGGATGATCTTATTACTTCTCTCAAGTTTACGAGGAAGAAAGCTCTCAACAATACTTAATCTCTCCTCTCACTTACTTACAAATTACTTGCCCCATTCTCAACACAATAGGTCTATATTTATAGGCTAACATGTTCCAATGAAGTTACAGTGTAAGCCACATTCTATCTGCTTCGATGGTCCTGTCGGGTGATTGGTAATGTCTTCTCCGATACTTATCGCCTGGTCTTGCATCACCCCGATGATCATACTTCCCGATATGTTTCTTCCCGATATTGACGGTCTAGTATTCTTCGACCCGACATCGCCATTCCTCCCGACCTGAATAAGTTATCCTTAGTTCCTGGCCTCCACTTTGACTAGATTTTTCTGCCCTTTACACCTGTCCTATCAGTGTATTTAATGCCTTGATTCCCGATGCTCATCTCCCCATAACATCTGATTCTCCACTTTACACGTGCTCGTCCCACACACGCTTGGTAGATATCTCTTTTTTTGTGCCAGTGTTATAGAGGATGATTCAGTGCTTCACTCTGCTCCGTCTCTGGTTGGTCGCCGTCCGAGATCATGTCACGTACACTCGCCAGTTATTTGCCACTACAAATAGATAGATAAGTAGATGATGTCATATCGCTGTTATCCGAAGGCCCTAGAGCAGCGAGTTCAATTTTGATGACACCCTGCAGAATCAAAAAAGTTTCCGGTTCGAGTTAAGGTCGACCGACGACCGGATGGGTCTTTTATTTGCTGCGGACGCACACTATTAGTTTACTTGGCGGAATATGATCCCGAAAGTCAGACCCGACTAATATATTATACTGTTGTTACCCTCAAAGAGTTTGCAGAAGCAAATATTAGTTTCGCGTGTTTCCTTATAACAAAGTTTCACTGCGGCAATGGAAGAATCTCTTCGTCTATATTTAAACACCAAGAAATTCTGAAAAGGGAAAGGAAGATCTTTTTTGTAAGTAATCAAACCATCTGGACAAATATCGCATGATTTCCTTAGTGTATATCTAGTCTGAATCTAGTTTTGAATATAAATTTCCACAATGATCTGAAATCTCTCTTTTTATCTCTTATCTATTATCAGGAAGATACTATTAGGTCAGAAGAAAGTTTCAATATCAATTTTGAATTTGTCTTCGTGTTCCTTAGAATTAAATATATATATACCCGATGTTGAATTTTGGATTTATTTAGATTGATAAATTTGATCTGTTTTGAAGGGTGTTCAAAGGAATTGAAGTGTGTGTTATTTGTAGGTTGGAAAAGGGGGGAGAACAATGGCAAGAAGAACTACTACTTGTGCAATATGTGAGAATCCAAATCTTGCCTCTATATGCCCACTTTGTGTAAATTACAGGTAAGTGTTTCTCTATTTCGATTCTAATTCATTGTTTACTTTTCATTATGAAAGATGATAATCCGAAGATTCAAAGTAAAAGAGCACTTTTTGGTATGAGAGAGATCATTTTAGGGATGTATCATGGTATCCAAGTCTATTACATTTGATTATGGGGCGACTGAAGATGCAATTTCTTATATTGTTCTCTTTTGTAGGTTAAACGAGTACAGTGTATCTTTGAAATCATTGAAGAGTGTCCGTAATAGTTTGCATATGAGACTGAGTGCCCAGCTTGTTGCAAAGGTATGATATGCATTCATCGTGGACTCCAGGTTTATCGATTTTCTTGTGGAGCTAAAGTAGTTGCTTAATCATCCTTGCATGATGAATTGCTGCAACAATGCGATTAAGTTATCATGACCAAAATAGTTATTATGTGACTGAACTCATGTTTCTTTTGCTTTTATCATTATCAGAGTAAAGCAGATGACCAATACAGCTGGAGAGTGCTTCAGAATGAGAAACTTGCAAAGCTGAGGGAGAAGCTTCGTCTTAAACAAAAGCAACTTTTACAAGGTTGGTCCTCCCGTAGGTAATGTCGTCTTGTCTAGGATTTGTTACCTTTTTTTAGATCCGTCGCTGAATCTTATGTCTTGTGCAATTGATGTTTTCTCAGGAAAGGCTACTCTTGAAAGTATGACTAATGATTTGAATCTTAGACATGGGTTGCTTGATTCTGTCATGCTTACGGTAGAACAGTTTCCCTAGCTTAAATTTGTTTACCAGAAATGATTTTTAATTTTCATTTGTAATCATCTGGTGTCGTTATCCTCCCTCCCTCCCCCACTCCCTCTTCCTCTCATTTTTAAGTTGATTATAACCGGGGTCTGTTTTTTTGATGTAGTTGCAAAGAAATCGTGTGGAACAGCTGGAAAAGTTTTACCCCAATCTTATATGCACACAGAGCTTAGGACATGTAAGTGTATTTTCTCATTGCGGTGCTTGATGACAATCCTTACTTGACATATTTTTACATCATATTTAAGCAGGCCTCAGTTCAACTGCAATTCATGTGTTTCTGGATTCTGCTTATATCTGTCTTGCTTTGTTTAAGGTGTATCTTGGTAAAAACTTAATTGGCAAGTTATTGATGTTCCATGACAGATGGCAATTACCTCTGAACGTCTTCATAAACAATCCGTGGTTATAAAACAGATCTGCAAACTATTCCCACAACGTCGGGTAAGCCTTTTAACAAGCAACAGAATCCTGTGAAACCTTCCCTGGATACTATGATGTGAAAAGCTCAGCGGGTTAGCTTTGGTTTTCAAGCGATCTGTGTGAAATGCTTAAAGAATTATCTTGTTTTTGGTTGGAAGGTCAATATGGACGGCGAGAAAAAAGATGGCTTTAGTGGCCCGTATGATCAAATTTGCAATGCACGTCTACCTAGAGGACTGGATCCCCATTCTGTTTCGTCGGAAGAGCTTGCAGCTTCTCTAGGGTATATATTACTAAAAACTCAATTACAGTTTCATAAAATATCCGTGAACATTTAATGGATTATTTCTAATGATAGCACTTGATAAACAGATACATGGTGCAACTTCTAGATCTAGTTGTACCGGCCTTGGCCGCGCCTGCACTTCATAACTCAGGGTTTGCAGTAAGATTCATTTCCTGTTCTCCACACCTCTGATTAGTTGTTTGATGAACGGATCAATAAATTTATGCTTTTTTTTTTTGCATGGCTACATCATTATTCTGTATTATAACACTGGTTTCTATAGGGTTCAACCTCGCGTATATGGCAACGGGATTCATATTGGGATAAACATCCATCTTCTCAAAGGTAGTTCCATTTTCATAGCTGATTAGTAAAGGCTGACCACTGACAGTTTGTTTAATGTATGTGATGCAGCAATGAGTATCCTCTTTTTATTCCACGCCCAAATTGTTGCTCGACAAGTGGGGAAAACGAATGGGCTGATAAAAACTCGAGTAACTATGGTGTTGCTTCGATGGAATCCGTGAAGAAGCCACATCTGGATGCTTTTGGAAGCTCTAGCTTTAACTTCTCTTCTGCATCTCCACATTCACTTGAAACCCATAAGGATCTGCAGAAAGGCATATCACTTCTGAAGAAAAGTGTAGCATGCATTACAGCATACTGTTACAATTCTCTGTGTTTAGATATTCCATCTGAAGCCTCTACTTTTGAAGCACTCACTAAGTTGTTGGGAACTCTATCTTCTTCAAAGGAAGTTAGATCAGTCTTATCTTTGAAAATGGCATGTTCGAGGTAAAATATTCTTCATATACAATCTCCCATATAGTCAGTTTTACCTCTTCTAATGACCACAACTGAACCAGGATTGGTTAGCAGTAATCAGAATATTGCTGCCGTTCACATTTTTTTCAACTTCGAGCTGTTTTACCGAAGTCCATAAATTTGGAATTTATTAATGAAAAACTGATGTATCAGTTTCGATGAAATGGTGGGAATGGAGATGCCATGTTTGCATTTAAAAGATATTATTACTCTTTAACCACGTTCTGCTGTTTACTCTGCAGATCCTGCAAGCAAGTTCAACAGTTAAACAAATCTGTGTGGCATGTCAATTCGGGTTCATCCAGCACGTTACTAGAGAGTGGACACGTGACACCAGTAGTGGTATAAACCCCTTGAACATTGTTTCCAAGTCAGAAATGCATCAAAATTATTCAGATTAAGATACTAAAAGCTCTATATATTCCTTGCTTTTTATTTTTCTGACATCCGTTCCCTGTTCTTTCTCCAATCTTACTCCTGCTTTGATGTTTTGCGCTCTCAGACAATATGAAGAAATCATATTATCTACTTCCGTCAATAGCATTGTCCTTGTACACAATCTTTTCAGCTTATCTGTTTTGTTTTACTTTGGCAGCGGGGTGCAGGTGGACTAAACCTTTCAAATTCTGCAGCTAGTTATCTTTACGCTAATGAGGTACCCGACAATGGAAAACCCGATAGCCTTGTTGAAGGATGGGATATCGTAGAGCATCCAAAATTCCCCCCTCCACCATCACAGACTGAGGACATCGAACACTGGACTCGTGCCATGTTCGTTGACGCGAAAAGGAGATAATCTGCTAATGGTAATTCTGATAGTTACGATATCTTTGACTGGAATTACTGACCGCCAAATTAATGGTTTTAATTTCAGGGTTGTTTAAATATGTTATAACCAGTAGACTCCATGTTTTGTTATGCAGATTTCAAGGGCGTGACATCTTGAAAGGTTTTCAGCATTATTTCACCCGCTCTCTCTGTCTCTGTGGATATGGTTTTTGCTTGTATAGAGTGTCAAATTCAGTCTGTTGTGCTCAAATGTTGTGTAAATATTAAGTTATACATCTTATCAATTATTCCATTCTCACATCCTGAGCAATCTGCTGTATTTGGACTAATTCATGTGTGCCAAAATTTCGGAGGATTTTCTCTTGGAAATTCTTAAATCTTGGTGATTTTAGATTTTTGGGAATCCCTAATCCCTCTCCAGTTTTAAAGAGTACTCGCATATTATTGGTTGGTGCCATCAGGTCACCAACATTCCGCATACAAGGGACTTGAGCAGTTGAAATGTCATCTGGTACAAGATTTGATCAATCCATTCCCAAAAGGCAAAACTAATATACACGCTTGCATTATGTTAGAAGGCTTCTAGCAAATCATATAAGTTCAAAACTTCAAATGTCATCCTTACAAAGTGAATTTCTATTGTGAAGGAAAAATTCACCACTACGTAAGCAAGGCAGAACTGTTAACATTGGAAAATCATGAAGTATATAAATTTGGTAATGCCTCCATCTATATGGTTCCGTTCTTTACAGTGTAGGAAAGAAGAAAATACATGATTAGTTTCTCTAGGTCTTCTTATTTTTCTTTGGTTAACAATATACAACCTCCATTGACAAGTTGATAAGCAGTATGAAGAGTAAACAAATAATCCGCATCTCAAAATCCACAAAATAACGATTTAAAAACCAAAAAATCTAACTGCAAACCACTTCCATATGATGATCAGCTTTGCAAATCATGTGACGATAGTAAATAATGAACATTTGGTCTATAAGAGACCAAGAGTCTTCAATTGTTGTATATGCTCTGGCGGAAGAGGCGGAGGACACCAACTGGAATCTACCATTTCACCATCGACATCCTCCACTACATACTCCTGTAATTATGAGGTTTAAAGTGAGAAACTTGATTATTTATTGTAGCAGTAAGTTCAAGCTTTTTAACTGAACATAAAGAAGGAATTACAATTTGAAAATGTTGATCAGTCAAAGGTGATAGGAACTCACTTTAGTAAGCATTCTTTTAGCAAGTATGTGATAGTGCCGTTGCCAAATCCGTTGTCCCACCATAGTAGCCACAAGTACACTGTAGAAAATACCAATCACCGTAAATAGCCCTAAAACAATCAAACCCATTATAAATAATAATGGTAATCCTGCTTCCCCAGCACCTGCCAAGCAACCACACTCGCCTGCGGTGCTGGCACAACCTTCAAAGCATGTTGTGCAGTCAGTCCACATGCAAAGAGTTCCAGGTAAATGGCAGTCCGCACACATTCTGCATGAAGAGAAAAACAAAAGTTTAAGAATGTAAGATAATGAGCAAACGGAAAACACCAAGATACGAAAATCAATTCTAGACCATTGCGCTTAGAGCGATATGGTAAAAAATGTCAATGCACAAGTCTAAGCAACCATGCAAATGAGAAAGCACTAAGCAGTATCAATGCAGTTGAGGAAGGGCTTCAAGTTCAACTCATGGGGGAAAATCATATGCATATGTTGGTGGATTGGTTATAATGTTCTTGCGCCACAAAATAAACAGTGTGGCTAATGACAAACCATAAGAAAATAAACGATTCAACTAAGATGTGCATCAACTGGAATAAGAAGATTGGCAAGATTGAACCACAAAGGTCGAGGGACTTGAGTACTGGACATCAAGCAAAAAAAAAAAAGAACTCCAAAAAATTTACCCAGGCTGGCAGCAGCAAAGACACAATTCTCGACATGGCTGAGCTAGATCACTGCGCACTCTTCTATCATAACAAGTTATGAAGCACCCAGATAACCCAAGCAAAGCAAAAAATATAAGGGCCCCTGCAGTCAACGACAAAAGTAAGTGTACTTGCAGTAACAGTGCTACAGATCAAGTGCGAAAATACTATGAGGGATATCAAAGATAGACAGAACACTAGAGATGGTGCTAGGCAACAATATCTTGTTAAGAGATATCAAGAGAACCATTATTTGAGAGCAAAAGAAAACCTATGCAGAATTTGAAAATAAGAAACTATGTGACAAAGAGAAACATTAGCTTGTCAACGACAGACAAAAATGTAAGGAAGGAACCAAAAACTATCCTAGTTAAGAGTATAAAAGAGTATCAAGCATCCAAAACCATCAATGAGCAAGTACCAAAACGAATAATTCTATGATGAGACTAGTGACGGAGGCTGTTCAATCTGATATGATGGCAAACATTTCTCTTTCTCGAATTTAACATCATTCAAAGATCAAGTTAAAGATTCCAGCTATATACCACCTTAGGAATAACTGGCCAGCTTGTTCGTAGCATTATGAAAAATACAAACACACTATTCATCATAAGGTAGACAAGACATCATACCAAAAGGGCAAGTTGCAAAATAAAAATTAAACATTCCAGCAAACAAAAAGGGTCTCTTAAATATCACGCACAACATAACATCTAACCGCAGAGTAAGTGAACACTAATGAGTAAACACCATAATGGTTAACAATTTTAAGGTACTCAAATACTTACCAGATATGTAGTAGAAACTAATTATATTTTCAAAGCCCCAGGCTAAACGAAGCCCGAACGACTGGTAGTCGTCAACTAAGTACATCAAATATCCCAATGAAGAAATTACCTTCACACAGACAAGAAGAAAAATATAGAAGTCAAATGCAGAACCATAACTGCAGAATTTACAGAAGCAAAAATGAACTAACATACGAAATTGAAAACCGATAACCTACAAGCTGAACAGCAATAAAGATAAACATTATATCTCTTGTTACAAAGAAACGGAATTTCAAGGTTCGCCATTTCCTATCTGCAGCAACATGTACTCTCAAATAGTAAGGTGCCTTGCAGGTTGTGCAGTGAGCAAATGCAAATCCCTCCTGAAAAAATAAAGATTACATATGATGTTAAAGTTTATATTGACGACATATACAAAGACCTCAAGCACTTGAACGAAGACGGGGCGGTTTTGGAAGTGCGTAAAGATTGTCTCCACAAATAAATAAGTCTAACATTTTGCCAACTATGTTTGGTTGCTAGAAACCGGAAATCTTCTGAAACAGCGAATGCAACATCAGACATCAGAGATGGAGGTGGAAACTACGGCGTTACATGAATCCTACTCATACCCATATATATATAACCATGAATTTATTTAGCAGCAGACGGGATGAACAACTTCTTAAAATAATGTGTATGTAAGAATTAACAATAGAATATGGGCAGCTTTTCATTACTGATTGGCTGCTTTAAATATGTCAAGATATAGAAGAGAAAATCTTTCTACCGTCACAGGTAATTTATGAACCTAGAAGATGATCTGCAGTTCACGTTCTTTTGCACTGCAAATTAACAAATGATGAGGTGAGGGCATACTTCATCAACTACTTCAAACTGAAATGAGCAATGCCCATAGGAAAACAGGAACACTCTCAATCTTTGTCTTGCAATCCTTTTCATGGCAATCAGCAGTGAACGCGGAAGAAACTCACTTGTGCAGTACTTGGGAGTTATGGAAAGAACAGAACAAAGAAACTTTTGTTGCTTGTTTGTGATTAAAAACTGATGGTTAATGATTTTATGGGCCAGCAGGATCAAAGTCACTACTCTAGAGACCAAATATTGTATAAATGGGAGTTGGACATTAGAGTAAGTATTACACTCATTTTTCCTTTTCAATACAGTCTAATCTTTTTGGTTCCAACAAATAATATCGTACATATTATTACTACCACAGTACATAAAATTACTACCACAAAAATGGTGTCTATTAAAGGTTTCATTGTTTTACCTTAACAGCCCGCCAGTGATCCAAGCATTCACGGTGAACAAACTTGGAGGTTCCCTTACACTTGCAAGGAGCAATAAAATCCCTTCCTAAAATAGCAAAGGAGAACAAAATGCTAATAAAAGTATGACACATTTTGCACAACAATGATCAAGTAGTCTTACATTTGAAGGAACTCAAAAATTTACACAAAATTCAAGAAAAGAAATGTTCTTTTTATTTTTCTATATACAAACATTAAGCACAGAATTATGCTTCAAAAAAAAAAGCACAGAATTTAGGTCTAGAATCCGGAAACAGAAAAAACATGTTTAAACTATGAATCATAGAAAAACCTAATATTACCAAAATGATCAAATTTGAGAGGGGAGGAGTAAATTTACCATCAGTTTCAAGACAAATTCTGCACTGAATTTGTTCACTGGGTCCAGCTTCAAGGTCAATTTCATCATTTTCAGTGATTGGAGTAGGAGGAACTAGAGGATCAGAACTAGCAATACCAGCCATGAAATTTTAATGGGGGAGAGAGAAAGAGAAACTAAAGATTCAAAATTTCGTAGTATTGATGGAATTTAGGAAACCCCATGTTTCGAGAAACCCTAAATTCTCATTCTTTCTTCCTCTCTCTCTATTCACGGTTAATTCTCTCTCTCTCTCTCTTTTTTTTGTAGGTTTTAAGATGTTCTATAGACTAGTCTGAACTTCGGGAAGAAGTTGAGAAATTCAAGTAGTTGTTGGATTTTCCTGAAATGGTACTCAAGTTTTGTCAGTTTCTGGACTATTATGACCCGTTCTATTACGTTATTAGGACCTTCAGCTCCCTTTGGCAAAGTCTTTCATGAGTCATGACTGCCAACTCGGCACCAGCTTATTGAACCCTAAAAAACACACATACACCTATTAGTAATGTTGAAGTCTTTCGCACCTAAAAAAAACTAAGCTGCTAATGGGGTACCAGGTTAAGTGGGGTGTACCAAGCCAAGGCAAAACTTGTTTTGTCCTATATAAAAACTGTTTTGTCATATCTTGATTTTGGTATATCCCCACTTAATCTGGTACCCCTATTAGCAATCTTGCTAAAAAAGACGCAACCTACTATAGGAGATTCACATTCCAATAGATAGGGTTCACTAATAAGATAAAAACGAGTCACCAATCAGTAATTTCAAAAACCCGTCATCTAAAATATTTTTATAATGCATAAAAAGCCCTGATCATTTATTTAATTTAATAATTTAATTAGTTAATGATTCAATTAATTAATTTTTAAATATGGCTAATGATAAAAAGATCATATTAAGTGTACTATTTTGGTGGGAAGAAGAAGTACGAAAGAATGGAGAAATTTTTGGGATTTTTCCAAAATAAAACCCTAGATTTCGGTTCATCCAAGTAGTGTCCTTTTTATTTATTGGTGAAAGTACGTAAAAAGATTGATTTTTTTTAATCTTTTCATAGCTCTCAATAGTACTTGATGGAGGCCCATCTTCTTACTTTACGAGTTTGTGTCACGTGCCCCATTAGTTCTTCCTATGGGCAAGCAGAAGTAGGTTTAAGGTTAAAGTTTTCGTTTGTAAACAACCGTAGCAAGAGTTTACCGTTAGGTGATGATGAAATCCTAACTGTAAATGGGTAAAACTGGGGAAACCCAATTGTAAACCAGTTAGGGTTACGTTTGATCTTAGTCGAACCCAAGTGTAACTGGGTAAAATTGGAAGAAGAAAAAAAACAAATGTAAACCATTACAGTTGGGTTTTTTGGTTTTACGGTTAAGTTTGGTCCTAGGTTAATAAGGACGACTCTATCAAGCAACTAGGACACAAAAGTGTCAGGGATTGGAATTCAAAATTGTTTGAGTCTCTGTATTTATAGACTTAAGAGACTATAGGTAGCTTTGAATTCAAGCTAAGATAACTTAAGATTCAAACAAACATTTTCTCAGTTTAGATGTAATTCTTATTAGGAATTCATGTAAACATCTGAGAAGTGTGTCTTGAAATTACACAGAGGATATACTATGGTCTAGAGTACTGGAACCGTGTATGTTAGAGCTGCTCCGTTGAACCCACTAGCTTAGGTATCTCAAGTTAGTTGTCAAATTTAGATGATGAAACACATTCTTCATTTAGTCATTAAAGTCGGTTTCAGACTAGATTTGGTTTAAGTAGTAGAGTAGGGAAACAAAGTTATCCTTGAAGAATGGAGATTGAAGACTACACGAAGAGATATTGGATAACTTCATTAAAGGTTAGTAACAAATACTTGATTCTCTTGTTTACTCTACCTCTCTATCTATCAGAACTATTGCTCACTCTATGGAATAATTCCTACGACGGTGAATATGTATTTATATATACACTCGAGGATATTCGAGCCCATGACTTTTTTTGAGAATGACCTTTATCAATGAAAAGGTGCTCATGTTGTAGTGAATGAGAATACGAATGCAAGGAGCCAAGAATCACTCAATTCCGAGTTATAACGAAGAAGTTATGAATGATTTATTAAAGCAACACTTATAAGTGTGGTTGAGGTTGATTTCGTGAATAGGAAATTGTACACGAACTTTTGAAAACAGTTCGCGAACCTAAACCTTGAATACGTGACTAAAAGCCTATTTGGGTCAAGTATTTGGGTGTTTCCTAACCTCGACAAGGTAGCTTTGTTTTCAAGCAATCTACCCTTGATCATTCACTATAAATAAGAGTTTCATGTAACCGCACAACCTATCCCTTGAAAAATTATGTGTGGTTGCACAATGTTGTTTTCCATATCTTTGTTCTTCACAAAAAAGAATGAGATTTCGAAAAAAGATATCTTCTTTGATAGTTACGGAACCTGTTCCTAGGTGTTTTTCATAAAATCTCTAGATTTTTCAAGGTGATCTTGTGAGGAAGAATCAATTAGGTTATGGAACCGTAAAACCTTATTGTTAAGGAGTATCTTATAAAGAGAATTAACGTTCTGCTAGAGGATTTTCAAGAGCATCTTCTAAAGAGAATTGAGGTTCTGCTAGAAGGTTTACAAGAGGAATTCCTAAAGAGAATTGGTGTTCTGCTAGAAGTTATACGGGTGCAAGAATACAACTGAAACATGCATGTATTACATCTAGTCTGAAATCTGGTAGTAGGTAATTGGTGTAACAGCTTAAATCGGTAAGTGTTCAATCTGGAGTAGGTCCCAATGTTTTCTACAAGATTGTAGTTTTCCTCGTTAACAGAAATCTCTGGTGTCTGTGTTATTTCTTTTCCACGTTATATTGTTTTATCTTTATATAAATTGAAATATCACATGTTGTACGTATCTAAACCTATATAGTATTATCTCAACTGTAAAGAACCTACAAGACTTGTTCTTGTTAAATTCATATCTTGAAATATAGATTACAAGACTTGTTCTTGTTGGGATTCGGTTTGTGAATAGTTCCGGTACATACTAGCCAGGTTTACCTTGTTAAAACAACCTTAAATACAATTTCGTAACTTGTAGCGCCCCAAATCTAGCAGCTGACTAATCCAAGAGATTAACTAAAAAGAGAGGCACTACGAATCTAATTCAATTACTTAAACATTCAATTAAGAAATCTGCTACAAAAATTAACCCAAAACTAGCCCCGCTCTGAAATATATATATACAAGAACTCCTCTCAAATGATACATATACAATAGTCACTTGGTTTACAAATAGAATATACAACATAATAAACATAACAAAAGTTAACCAACTAGCAAAATCAACCCTTGAAGCTTTCGCTGCGCAACTCTGATCTGTCTCTGAAACTGAAAGTGGGAATGGTGATCACATCATCCCTAAAAGGGGGCCCCAGTAGGAATATAACATTTAACTTTCAAGAAATCATGGCAAGACATGGAAAACAATACATGTTTTCCCAAACATTAAAAAAAATGACCAAGTCACTGTAATAAACAAACATGTATATGGACAAACTTCTTCTTCAAACAATGTATAATATGGTTGTAATTCCGAACTCGCAAATCACACCTAATAGCTATTGATGTCACCAATTCTGAACTCGCAAACTGATGACCAATAATAAGCATAAAAGCTCGAATTCATGTAGATATAAATGTGAAGGAGTGTATCCTATATACCACGAGTGGAAATTATTATTTCCCATAACAATTCATAATGACATTCAAAACATTACAAGTCCTTCCCAAATCATGGAAAGATTAAAAGAATCAACAGAACAATCATAACACAAACTAAACAATTCATGGGATGCAAAAACAGACAATGCATGAGTTCATTAAACATAAACTTTTGTAAAAGAAACAACAATGGTTTCAAGAGAGTTAAATGTATTCCCACCTCTTTTGATGACAAGCCATGCCTACCTCGAGATCCACGATCCACTGGTTCATCCTTTGATTCGATCGTTGTTGAATAGACTAATTGTTAATCACACGAGCACTCTAGGAATTTATCTAAAAGGATCATACAAGGCTCATAAAAGTTTATCTAATGGTTCTAAGCCCATTTATGACTTTACACCTTTTTATTATCTATCTTTAACAAATCTAAGGTTTACTAGTTCAATTGGCTTGATTCTATTGCCCATTAGCTAAGTCTTATAAATATCTACAACCTTGTAGAATGAACCAAAGACTAATTCATACCATAAAAGGTCAAATTCATCTATATAAGATAACTATTCCTAATCCCAAGTTCTCTAGACATGCCCATTAACCAAAGGCCTGGTCCATCTGGGTCAACTAACGTCACTAACGGTCAAACTGACAGTCATAGGTCAACTAACAGTCAACGTCTAAGTCTAGTCAAAAGTCAATGTCAGGTCAAAGGGTTAACTCGGTCAAAGTCCACTGAGTCAACTCAGTTTAACAGGATCTACTCGACTTAGTCAGATTAACTGAGTCAGCTAAACAAAACCAAAACAGACTGAATAAATTCAGTCAGACATGACAAGGGTTCTTCTCTCACAGCTGCAACTCTAACTCAATTTCATGTTACAACACCTTATTTTCTTAATCATTTCAATATTAAACTACAAACAAACTTCAAAACTCAATTACAATTACAAACACTGCTTACCTGCAATTGCAGTGGTAGCAAGCTTTCAATGAGACTACCCAACTGGATTCTACAATCACTACTCTCACATATTCTCTACTCTTCAATTCAACACACAAACAACATCGCCATCTCTAAACTCTGATTCATATTCGTCTACCACCAGACTTATCTCAACTCAATCACTTTTTCCATCTATAATTCATACACTTATACCCAAATTCAATCTCTGCTAATTAAAAAATCTTCACTACTAACTCAGTTTCATTCAACAAGAATATATATACATTCATTCCTATAACTCATACCACCAGACTTCACTACACCACATCACCATGATCTATACACAACTGCTATTCAAAAACCCGTTGTTTCTATATAAACACGAAATCAGAAGAAACCCTAACTGATTCTCTCTGATTTACCTTTTTCTTTTAACTCCAAATCAACTGCTTGAATTAACACCACCACATCATCACCTTCGTCGTCTATACAACATCATCAATTGATTTTCTTCATTTAATCTCATGGATAATCAACAGGAAAAAAAAAACAGAGAAGAGACGAAGAAAGAAGAAGATAAGAATGACTTCTTCCCGATCGGTTTGGTGAAGATAAGGACAACCAAATTTTACTGAGGCACCCATGTTCTGGATAAGGGCTGCTAAGGCGGCTAAACCACAAAATGACTAATTTTCCCTTCAAACTAATTTGATGATATCTTCTTCGTCCGGTATCCGATATACATGTTCGAGTAGTCTATTATGCGTAACTTTTCGAGATCTATTCAACGGTACTAGTTCGTATCCAAATCGTTGTTAGATTAATTTTTATTAATTAACGTTCGTGTTAAACTAATTGAGTAATTAACGACTAAATCGTCTCTTGACTGGTCTAATAGCGTTGATAAGCTTGAGGGTCTTTACATAACTGAACGTATATATTTTACAAGGATTGTTTATATAGGTTCACAAACGAAAAAATTTGGTGGTGTACTAGTTAACCTCTATTTTTCAATTGGTATCAGAGCAGGCAAACACCATAAAGACCCAATAAGTCGGTGTTTATAACAATCCGAACATACAGACATGAATCTGAGCTTGTCTCAACTAACTTCGATCTGCATACCACCAGGATTTGATGGCACTAATTACTTATGGTGGAAAATAGTTATGCTCTCCTTTTTACAAGCATGTGATTTTCAGACATGGATACTTGTCGTAAAGGGGTATATTCCTCCAACAGTTCGTGAAAGCCAGAATACTGTTGCTAAAGACATGGATACATATAGCGAAACTAAAATAAGTGTTGCAAAGCATAATTCTGATGGATTGAATGCTATTACACATAACATATTCCAAGATCTCCAACATCATGTAACTACATGTGAAACTTCGAAAGAAACTTAAGATATCTTGTAGATCGTATTCGAAGGAAATACCGCAGAAAAAAAGCAAGGCTTCAAAACCTAGCATCTGACTGGGAAAACCTTTGTATGTATGATGATAAAACCTTTGTTGAGTTTAACAAAAGACTCTCTCTGATAGTTAACTCCTCACATTCATCAGGAAGAACTATTTCGCAGAACTATATTGTGTGCAAAATTCTTATGTCTCTACCATCAAGATAAGAGTCTCAAAAACATGTCATCGAAGAAAAAATGATCTTTCAACACTTTCCAAAAAAACCCTCATTGGAAAGTTAAATACTTTTGATAATGAACACCTGTCCGGAAAAGAGGTGATTTCTCTTAAACCTGCAGACAATATACCAAATCCTCTGAGGATAAATATGGTTTGCCAGATATTAAGGATGATACTCCACGAAAATTTAGAAAATCTTGAGAAACAAGAAAAAAATAGATTTTCTAAAGATACAACATCTCTTGATGATGCTGTTCAAATGCTTCAACTGTCGTGGTTTCAGGCACTTGTCTTTCTTATGCCCTAGCGGGGATCATAGACAACAAGCATACATTGCAATGCTTCCAACTCTTGATGATATGCCTGACGATTGATTATCCATTGTATACAGGAGATTTTTCATCAGCTTCTGGTAGATATTTTTTGGACACAAATTCCGACTCCGATGAAGAAGTGCACCATGAAGAGTTGCTAATACACTTCTTAAGGAATGTCATCAGAAACTTTCTGAAACTGAAAACCGTTACTTAGTGAGAAATGTAAACATGACTGATTTAGTAGGGAGACTAAAGACTTGCAGGACCAACTTGAGTCTACTGGTGCAAAGGATTATCTCAAACAAATACAAGATCTAAAAGAAGAAATCTCTGAAAGGCGTGATCGAGAGAAGGCACTTCAAGCAAAGCTAGATAATATATAGAACATTGGTAAGAACTTGTTATTTGATTCAGAACGAGAAGATCTGAATTTCAATCTGAATTCTCCAAGAATGATCTAGTTAACGCGCTTGAAAAGATCAAAAGGTTGTAAGAAGAAAATATGAGCTTAAAAGAAAACAATAATCTCTGAACAATCTTTAAGGGACTCTGGTGTGCGTTACAGATGCCATGAGCAAGTCTCCCAAAAAGATTTCCCATAGGGATAGACTTTTGAGGATCCAACAAAAACAAACTTATAAGATTTAAGGTGTTTGCCTGCTCTGATGCCAATTGAAAAAGCGGGGGTCTAACAACCTCACCCAATATTTCGATTAGCAATCTGTATGGACTAACTACAATATACTTTCTAGAGAATAAACTAGACAGTCAGACTAAATATAGATAAAAGTATATCAAAGAGTTAATATCTCAATCTCTCGATTTGATCTTTACTCAAGCAAACGGAAATCTGCGAGTCTTTATCAAATACTAGAGAGATAAACTTGGATGGTACCAAAGACCAATATCCAAGTGTCAATCAATTTAAATCAACAACCAAAGGTTGTATATTCTAATTGATTGATCTTAACGCACAACCTGTGATATTTCAATTATATAACAAAATATAATGCGAAATAGAAATAATACAGACACCAGAAATTTTGTTAACGAGGAAACTGCAAATGCAGAAATACCCTAGGACCTAGTCCAGATTGAACACCACACTATATTAAGCCGCTACAGACACTAGCCTACTACAAACTAACTTCGGTCTGGACTGTAGTTGAACCCTAATCAATATCACACTGATTCAAGGTATAGTTGCGCTCCTTACGTCTCTGATCCCAGAAGGATACTACACACTTGATTCCCTTAGCTGATCTCACCCACAACCAAGAGTTGCTACGACCCAAAGTCGAAGACTTTAATAAACAAATCTGTATCACACAAAAAAGTCTATGATGATAGATAAATTTGTCTCCCACAGATAAACCTAAGAGTTTTGTTCCGTCTTTTGATAAAATCAAGGTGAACAAAAACCAATTGATAACCCGGACTTACATTCCTGAAGAACAACCTAGAATTATCAATCACCTCACAATAATCTAAATCGTATGGTAGCGAAACTAGATATTGTGGAATCAAAAATGATGAGACGAAGATGTTTGTGATTTCTTTTTATCTTGCCCTGTCGGAGATATAATCTCAAGTCAATTATTCAGTTGAACTCGTACGATAGAAAATGGCAAGATCAGATCGCTCAACTACAAGAGAAGTATTTTCGTCTGGCTTCACAATCCCAATGAAGTCTTTCAGTCGTTAACCTACAGGGTCTCGGGAAGAAACCTAAGGTTAAAGGAGAATAGATTCTAGAAAAACCAACTAGTATCACACAGGAGGTGTGGGGATTAGTTTTTCCAGTTGCTAGATGTCTCCTTTGTATAGTTTTCATATCCAAGTTACCTTGGTAACAAGGCATTCAATATTCACCGTAACATGAAAAACCTGATTTAACTAAGCTAATATCTTTCAACTGTTAGATTGAAACTTAGCTTGTCACACACAAATGAAATGTATTTCATTTATGTTTGAGTAACCGTTCCTAAACGTGTACACATAGTTGGTCACAAATAGTTAATCAATGGTTATCCATATGAGCATTTCCATGTTAACCATATTCATCTTCTTCACATAACTAGTTCAAATGACTCATAAGAACTAGTTGAAGAGTTGTTCAATTGCTTAGGTCTTTATGAATAGACACAATTGAAACAAAATCGGTTTGATTCACTTGAATCAATTCATGAACAATATAGCCACGGTTTGCAAAGATTGCATTCCTTATTGATTTATTGTTTAAGTTCATGAACTTCCGATTTGAGAAATATAACTAGCTTGGGTACGCGTACGGGTACGTGTACCATAGCTACCATATTTGAGTTTACAAACTCAGCAGAAATTTTCGGTCGAAAACTTCTGTGGTATGGTACGGATATGCGTACCTAAGGTGACTGGTTTAACAGTTTGCAAACTTACAAACTCAGCAGAAATTTTCGGTTCGAAAACTTCCGCTGATACGCGTACCCAACTTGTCTCCTTCACCAATATCGTATGCACACATATGCACGCACTTGGTTTCTGGCACATGGATTTATACACTAATGTGCGAACACACTATATATGCTTATATCCATAGTTGGTTACGTAATATCAACTCTACATTTCAATCATTCAAACATTCTTCTATAATGTTATAACAGTCATTATTCACAACTATCGTCATCAAAGCTATTTTCAAGATTGATACGTCATCATGACTTTCGTCACGGGTTAAGATGAAAAGTGGTTAAAGCGGAAGCTTATCAACACATATTTCGAGAAAAAGATAGGCGAGTAAACTCGGCTCGAAATAGCAAATGTGTATGTATGAAAACTATCATACATCTACGAATTTGTTGTGACTACTCGTTTTCCCGTAGCCTACGTGATGTGTACAGCTCAAAAGATCTGATACTAAGGAGTATCGATACCTCTGTTGAACTGATTAAGCTAAGCAATAAATGGTATCTAAGATCACAATAATAACAAAGAACATAAGAGTAATGTAAAAGCCTCTAAGTTATCATGAGACACAAGATGTAACGTGGTTCGACATTTGTCTACGTCCACGGGGTAATGAGTGATAGAATCGTATTAAGTATGTGGTGGTTACAAAGATATTAAATGCTTCCCAAAGTAATATAGAGAACTCAAGTTGAAGTAACTACTTAAGTTCTAAACATTAAAGAGGTATAAGCTTAAGACTAGATCTTCTCTCCTAGATATTGAATGCCCTTAATTTGTTGGTGAAGCTTGGTATTTATAGCCCCTTCTGCTCCTGGTATATCTTTGCTGCCTCTGGGTCCATCGTCTGCTGATATACCTTCCGTACCAGTGGTACCTTCGTCCACCGCATGCTTCTCCAGTTGTATCTCGCCACCTCAGTGCGCGTTGTACCTTCGTTCACCGCTTGCTTCCGCCAATCGGGTTCTGACACGCTTCCTCTCTCCATGTGCTTTGACTCATGCGTGTAGATAAGAATCAGAGCATTTAATGCTGATTGGATGTGTCATCTACCTTTGTCCCTTTGCCAGCTGACCCTATGTAGACTAGCCTTTTTCTTCCTTTATCTTGACTGTTCACATCCTTTCTCTTGGGATGATATAAAGCAGATCTGCGTAGGCATCCCTTGCTACTCAGGCTCCTCTGTCTAGCGAAGGCTATACAGTTTTAGACACGTATGCGACCACTAAGATCGTGACACGTGCTCTGCAAAATATTGGTGTTCACAGTTTACCCCTTTTCTTTCATCTTCTGCCGTTTGGTAGAAGTGGAAGGAAACTTCCGTTACACCGCCAATTTTGCACGTACTGATTGGGTGGCCCTACATGTCCTTTCATGCAATAACTTCCCCTTGAATTTCGGGACATCCAAAATTTTTTGGATTTTCCAGCCGCCTATAAGAGGAGAACAAAGAGAAGGGAATTTCATTAACTCCCTTTCCTTCTTTTCTTCCGAACTGTCGTTCTCCATCACTTTCGTGGAGATGTTCTTCTGCTGTTAACTGCTCTTCCTCATGTTTTCTTCTTCGATTCTCCTTGTACGTTGGCTTCACTGTGTCGATCGTACAAGTAAGTGATACTCACTTTCGATCATGATTTTCTTCTTGTAGTTATTGTTATACTTGCATGCGAGAATTTTCGCTCGTTCTTAACTGCTTGTGATGATTGAGAACTTGGGTTTTGTTCCAATTTGGCTTTTGATGTTAATTTTGCCATGATTGTTTCTTCACCTGCCAGTTTGGTCGTGTGATCAAAGATTTTCGCTTTTGCGTCATGATATGTTCAAACAGGTCTTTTTGGTTGGTTTATAAAACCCATGCCCAAAATTTCCCGTTTCTGCCCCTTTATTTTCCTTTTGGAGGTACTGTAATTTTTCTGCCGCCATTGTTGATGATGAAGTTTTTCCTGATAGTGTTAGGTATAATGAGGCTTCCAAAGAAACCTACGCGTAAAGGGCCGAGGGTGTCTTCGTCGACTGATCCTCCTTCGCGGATGATCATCCTGATGCTACGTCATCCCCTCCTCCTGAGGATACTGACGTGCCTGCGATTGCTGATACAGTTGCTGAGGAGGCCGTGGAGTCTGGGGCTGAAGAGTTTGATGTTGAAGATCTTCCTCCTCCTCCTCCTCATTATGAGCTGCAGAGGCTTCAATTACGTGACAAATATGGCTACGGTCACTTGTCCCTTGCTGAGATTGCAAAGAACTTTTGTCTTCACAAGTTTGAGATCTTTTTTGTTAACGGCCCTGATGTCCTCACCGAGTCTCTCATTCGAGATTTTCCTTACGATGAGAACAACCTTTTGATTAGTGTTAGTCAGCTGGACGTTGGTATGTTTCTTCCTCTTTATAGTAGAAAGGATTCTTTCTATTATGATGTCTTATCCGCTAGGGATGACCCGGTGAACAAGAATCAAGTTCGAGGAATCTATCAGTATACTGGTAATTACTGGCGCGCCCTTCGTGAATGCTGGTACCGTAGTAGGGTCAAGACCACCTTGGAGTCTTATGATCCCTTTGCTGAGGGGAGATCTAAGCGAGAAGACTATACTCCCGCCAACTTCAATGCTACCTGTGCTGATGCTATTCAAAAGACTAACCTTCTTCCTTGGAGCGTTGGCCCTCGTCGCATCCATGTTACTGCTAGGAAGATTATGGAAGGTTACAACCTTCATTTGCTGGAGGAAATTGACAAGACCGGTTTGACTATGATCCCATACTCTGCTAGGCTGTCTCTGCCAAAGTCTGACCGCATTCGTCTTGATCATGATGATCGCCGGGTTCGTACTCCCCTTCGTGTGGTTGATCCTTGGGCCTATGGTTTCACCACTGCGGACCCTTCGGTTCCTCGCTCATCTCATTCTCTGCCTGAGAAGTATGATGGTTATCAGCCTTTGGTTTTCAATCCTGCTGCTTCTCACGAGGTACCCTTGTTGTAGCGCCTTTGTCCTGCTTAGATAGCTTCGTCTACTATGGTATCTTTGCTAACTTTAGCGTATTTATTTCGATGGATTCCAGTATGCCCCTGCTTCTTCTGCTGGGACTACTCAAGGCTCTGCTGGTAATTCCGTGGCCACCAGGACTAGGAAGAGGAAGGCTTCGTCTGGTACACCTGCGGAGGTAAGGATCATACCTTTGTGTTTATATATTCCTTAGTACCTTACCCCTGATTCTTAGCTGTCGCATGTGTTTCTTTGCAGTCTTCTCAGAGGAAGGGAAAGATGAAGATCGTGGTTGATCTTGATGCCTTGGACGATGACCCTAAGGCCACCGTTGAGGAACCTGTTGACGAAGATATAGAGGATATCGAGGATACTGGCTTTAGTCCTCACTTGGATGACATTGAAGAGGATTTTTCCAAGGATAACCTAGCCCGGTCCGAGATGCTTCCGTTGAGGGTGAGAACCTCCCTGTCGGTGTCGGTCCTCAGTTGATTGAGCCTGTTAGCATTCAAGCGCCTACGTTGTCTTTGAAGATGCCTTCGCTTTCTGCTCCCTGCAAGGCTTTGCCCACCGTTTCTGCTACTGTTGGAGCTGCTGTTGTAGCTTCGAAGATCCTTCCTTCGTCTCCCGCTACTTCCTTCCAATCTAGCGGTTCATTTGTTAAGGTTGTTGCCCCTTCGGCGAGGGATGGTAGCTCAGATTCTCAGCAGAAGAAGAAGGTTGTGATTTCACTAGCCAGCTTCTCCTTCGATGCTGCTCCTGCTTCACTAGGGAGTGCTTGGTATGTTTCTACTGCCCCTGCTAGCAAAGTTGTTGGAGTTCCACCTTCGTAACCAGACTGGGCCATACTGGGAAATCTTTTTTCTGCTGGTGATATGGATTTGGGCGTCTCTCAGGCTATTACTTATGTTCCTAGCTCTTCCACCATGCCATCCCTCCGTCGTGATGAGGGTTCAGTTGTCGTGCCCCTTGCTTGCGTGCAAACGAACGAGGGTGCAGTTGCTGAGTCTAGCCAAGGTCGAATGTCGGAGAGCTTGAGCTTAGGTAGCTCTGATGATGCTATTCTTGAGGCCATCCTTCGTAATTCCAAGGGTCCCTTTGCTGTTGGAGTTGACCATCATCATCTTGGTAGTTCTTTTGAGATAGCTTCGCAGTTGGATGTCTTGTCTGCTCGGTACCGTGCTGCCAAAGACTTATTCTTTGATCTTAATTGTCTTCGCTCTATTCAAATCTTTGGTGAGATCCGCCGGGGTAACATTCAAGAAATGGAAGCTTTTATGGATACCTACGCCAGCTTTCTCCCTCGTCTCTTAGCATTCTCGGTAAGTGATTCTTAATTTGTCGCCTTTCTTCTCGATTTACTCCCTCGCCTGCTCTCATACTGCCTTGTTTGCAGATCTGCAAGAAAATCGATGTTAGTTATACCTTGTTTAAGGTATATAGGGCTAAGTGTACTCATATGAGTGCCCTGCTGGAGCGTGCTCGTCAAGACTATGCCCTTTCTATTTCTCAGCAGCCTTCGTTTAGTGATGCTGCTTCAATTGATAGGATATCTTCGTTGGAGGGTGACCTGAGGAAAACGCATAGGTCTCTGGAAGATTTCTTATTGGCTCTTGAGAGAGATAATAACGCTGCTAAGGTTTCCGAGGAGGGTCGTAAAGCTGCTAATTCTGCCTTAGCCACTGAGTCCTCCAAATCTATTGGTTAGTTTTTTCCTTCTCCTTAGCTTGTTTCTTTTGTGGTTGCTTGGTTCTGGGACAACCTTCGTCTGCCAGCCAGTAGTTCTAGTGAACTTAGATATGTCCAAGATCAAGTGGCTAAGCTAACCTCCGACATCTGGTATTACCAAAAGAAGTCTAATAGGTTGATGAATTTGACCGTTCATAATGAGGCCCAGCTTTCCCTTGAGTCTGCCCATAATGCTGATTTAGTGAAGCAGATGGTTGCGCTTCGTAAGGAGTGTGACGAAGCCCTCAGATGGAAATAAGGTCTTATTTTAAAGCAAAAGGAGGATATTGCCTTAGTTGAGAAACGTCTCTCTTCTTAAGAAGTTATTCGTAAGAAATATCATGCTGATTTTGAAGATACTTGCGCTTCTTTAGCCAAGGTCACCGCAGAGCGTAATGTATTGACCTACGAGGTCTGCTCCCTTAAGAACAAACTTGTCGACGCCGGCTCCGTGCCTTCTTCTATGTCTCATGCATCCTTAGTAAAAAGATTTGAAGAGTTAGAGAATGTGTACCGAGCTTTATCTTCTGAGAATGCGTCACTCCGCATAGATGCTGACGATCTTCGGACTGAAAGGTATCCCCTTTTGGATGATCTTGATACGGCTGAGGTGGACCTTGCTGAAGCTCAGCATAGTTTAGAAGAGTCCCATATCCATGCCGGAGGTAGCTTAGGATGAATATTACCTTCGTAGTATTCCTCGTATCTTTAGTTGCTTTGCATTGTCTTTAATATCCTTCGTATCCATAGGTCTCCAAGAGCAGCTGGTAGGTGCAAATGCTAAGATCAGCAACCTCGAGGGTCAGATATCCCAATTGGAAATATCTTGCCAGTTTGATGCTGCTGCTAAATATAAGTCTGAGGCTCTTCAGCGAGCTAACGATCAACTCAGTGCTTAACTTAGAGAGTTTCGTCAGAAGTCGACTTCTGATCTGTCAGCTCAGGCTTCTGAGATGGAGGCGCGGTTTAAGCGTTCTGCCATCGATTATATCAACAATGCTTTTGTGGAGGCTGAGCTCCAAGCGGAGGGTGTCACCTTTCCTCCTCTTCCTTATCCTTGATTGTGTTATGCTGACTCCTTTGTTGTATTATGCCCCCAGCTGAGGGGCTTTCGTTGTCTCATTTCTTTTGAAACAATGCTCTGTTATTTGTAACTGTCGGACCTTTGTCACCTGCAACTTTTGGGGTGCGTTAGTCTTCTTTTGGTGACTCTATATGGTACCTTTAAATTCATATATATATATATATATATATATATATATATATGTATATATGTAGACGTATTGTGTCTAATTATTTGCACGTTCGAGTCATCACTAGGTGCTAAGGTGTTTTTATATTTTTAACCTTTGGTGGAACATTCATCGTCCTACGTTAGTATCCTTTGGACAGAAGGTACCGTGGTGGCGAGGGTTCCTACTTGGGCAATATTTTTCCTGTAACCCTACGCGTTTAGCGTGATTGTTGCTTTACTTCGACAAGGTATCTCTCTTTATGGGATATATTGCTTATTATTTGCCTTTTGGAGGGATTTGTTTGCCCTTAGGATCCGAGGTTGACATATGCGTAGTTATGTCGTGCCTTGTCTCATCGTCAATTCTGACGGAGGGTGTCTATTCTAACCCACTTTGTTTTAATCAATATACACTTTCTCTTAGGAAAAAGTTTCTTTCATTGATTAGTTAGGTTTATAATACCTTTGATCAGAGATAGACATGGTGGGATTCCGCCCCTTCCTTTCTTCTCCTGAGTGATAACCATTCTCTTACGGGTAATACTTCTTTAGGTACGTTGCGTTCCAAGGGTGTTGTAATACCTCCCCTTTGAGGTTCCTTAGGTAGTATGAACCTTTCCCAGCAATGTCGTGTATGATGTAGGGTTCGTCCCACGTTAGAGCTAGCTTTCCCCATTCCTTCTTCCTTTGGTATGGTGGTGTTTGACGTAACACATATTCTTCTACCACAAAGTTTCTAGGGATTACACGCTTGTTGTATTCACGATCTAGCCTTCGCTAATAATTCACCATCCTTTGCAAAGATACTTCCCGCCTTTCTTCGAGGTCGTCGAGCTTTTCCAGCATGAGGTCAGTTGTTAGGTTCTTTTCCCACACTTATGTTGTTGTCGTTGGTAGTATTATCTCCATTGGAATGACTGCTTCGGCTCCATAGGTTAGTAAGAACGGAGATTCTCCCGTGGCTGCCCTTCTTGTAGTGCGGTAGGCCGATAGGACATTGTGTATATGTTCGCACCATATCTTCTTGTATGCCCCCAGCTTCTTCTTTAAGTTCATCGCTATCGTCTTGTTAGTGGCCTCCGCTTTTCCATTGCTCTTAGGGTATATCGGAGTGGACTTGTTTTTCTGAATGTTGAAGGCGTTAAAGAGCATATCATGTTCTTTCCCTCCAATTGTTTGCCATTGTCAGAGACTATGGCTGCTGGTATTCCGAACCTGCAGATGATTTTCTCGAACAAGAACTTGAAGACATCCGTGTCTCTAATTCTTTCCAAAGCCCTTGCTTCCACCCATTTGGTGAAGTAATCCGTAGCTACAATAAGATATCTTCTTTTTGACGACCCTTCTATCAAAGGTCCAACGATATCAACACCCCATTTGGCGAATGGCCAAGGGCTGATGACTGAGTTAAGCTCCGTTGTTGGCGCTCTGATTTTTTTTGTGTAGCATTGGAATCTTTCACAACACCTTGCTACATTCTTCGCATCTTCGTCCATGCTCAGCCAATAATACCCTTGCATTTTATCTTTGATTGCTAGTGACCTTCTTCCGCTATGATTGACGGCCGCTCCGTTGTGTATATCATGCAATATCCTTTTACCTTCGGTTTGTGAGAGGCATCGCATCAAAGGTCCAAGAAATGACCTTTTATACAATACCCCGTCTCGCAGGCTGTAAATTGCTTCTTTTGACGTGAGTTTTCGCGTCTCCTTGACATCTGCTGGTAAAGTACCTTTGTCGAGGTATTGGTGAATTGGAATTCTCCAATCGTCCTCAGCTTCACCTTCATTGTTTTCATCTGACATGGGTTTATATTCGTCAGACTCCTCGGCTTCATTGTCTGGTTCCTCCATTCTTTCGTCTTCTTTTTCTTTTTATGCTTCCCTCATAGCCCTGGTTTGGACAGCTGAGGTACCTTCGGTAGCGGAGGTTAATCCATCTACCGAAGGTTCATAAATTCTCCCAATTTGGATTGAGGTAGTATTTTTGTCCTTCAACATTGATGATATGAATGCTAAGGCATCTGCGTGTCTGTTGTCTTTTCGGCAGACGTGCCTAAACACGACGTTGTTGATCTTCGCCGCATACTCCTGTGCCAGCTTTAGGTACGAAGATAGTATTGGATCCAAAGTTTGATACTTGAGTTCTATTTGTCTAATGACCAGCTGTGAGTCACTAGTTAAACGAACATCTGACAAGCCCAACTCTCGTGCCAATCGTAGGCCATGTATGACTGCCTCATACTCCGTGATGTTATTGGTGTATTGCTCGAATTCTAACCTGAATGTATAGATGCGTCGGTCTCCAGTAGGGGTCGTTATCACGATCCCTATGCCTGCTCCTTCTCCGTTTGAGGAGTCGTCTATAAATATTTCCCACCTTCGTGCGTTCTGCGGTTCCAAGAGGTCTTCTGGTTCCGGCTTTTCTTCCTCCATTCCTGGAATGTCGTCTATCTCTTCTTCGTCGTTTAGAGGTAAGTCCGCCAAGAAGTCTTCCAAGATTTGTGATTTCTCCGCTTTCCTGGTTTCGAAGATTATATGGAACTGTTTGATCATGGCATTCCATTTTGCCACTCTTCCGATCTTCTCCGTGTTGTCAAGGATTTGGCTTATCTGAGCTTTTGTGAAAACTCTGGTGGTGTGCGCATCGAAATATATCCTTAGCTTTTTTTTTGCTACTACTAAGGCATATATGAGTTGCTCCACCTTGGTGTAGTTACGCTCCGCCGAACTGAGTGTCTTGCTAACATAGTATATGGGCTTTTCTCCTTTCCCTTGGTCTTTTACCAATACTGCGCTTACAGCGTAGCTCGTTGCTGCTAGGTATAGGGTGAGTGTCTCACCTGGCTCCGACTTTTGCACGATGGGTACTGATGCTAAGTATTCCTTGATCTTGTGAAGAGCTTGCTCACACTCTTTGTTCCATGTAAACCTGCTTCCTTTCCTTAACGTATCGAAGAACGCTTTGCACTTATCTGACGACCTGGATATGAATCTTCCCATGGAAGCTAAAATTCCGTTTAGCTTTTGTACTCCTTTTAGCGTCTGCGGAGATGGCATCTCCATTATTTCTCTGACCCTTTCAGGATCTACTTCGATTCCTCGTTTGGTGACCAAGTAGCCTAAGAATTTTCCTGAGGTAACTCCGAACGTACATTTGTCCGGGTTTACCTTCATGTGAAATTTTCTCATACCTCCCTTAGGTCTGAGAGATGGTTTTTTGCTTCTTTGATTTTGAAAAGCATGTCGTCTACGTAGACCTCCAGTATCTTGCCTATCCATGGCTTGAAGATTTTGTCTATTAATCGTTGGTATGTTGCCCCCGCGTTTTTTAGTCCAAAAGGCATCCTTGTATATCAATACAAGCCTCGTGGGGTAAAGAACGCAGTGTGCTCCTGATCTTCTTCTGCAAGGGTTATTTGGTTATAGCCTGAGTATCCATCCATGAAGGATAATCTTTGATGACCATCTGTTGCATTGACCAGTTGGTCGATATTTGGCAGTGGGTAACTGTCTTTGGGGCACGCTTTGTTAAGATTGTTGAAATCGATGCAAATGCGTACGCCTCCGTTCTTTTTTGGAACGATGACCATGTTGGATATCCACGTGGGATATTTGACTTCTCGTATAAATCCTGCTTTAAGTAACTTTTGCAATTCCTTTTCTACCCCTTCATGGTAGATGTCTGCCACCTTACGTATGCGTTGCTTGAATGGTGGTATCTCCGGTTTGAGCCGAAGGTGGTGTGAGACCAAGTTCGGATCAATTCCTGGCATGTCTTCCATTGACCATGCAAAGAAATCTGCGTATTCCTTTAGTAACCTTTGTATCTGCACTTCCTCTTCATCTTCAAGCAACGTTCCGATGCTTAACATCTTTGGTTCTGCCTCCGTTCTGATGTTGATTTTCTTTGTTTGTTCAATTGGAGAAGAGATGTGAGGAGTACTTTTCTGTAATTGTTATTTGGTGGAGACGTCTGCACCTGGATTGGTGGCGGTGTTTGCTTCTGGTGCTGAGACATCCTTGTGTGCGGGGGTGATGCGTTCTGCACTTCCTTAGTATTTGCTTTACGCCTCTTTCTTTCATGCTGTTGAGCAGCAACTCTTTCTTCGTTGAGTCGGACTTCTGGTAAATTGCATAGCCTCGCGTCTTGCTGGTCACCTTTGATCTCCATTTCTCCCATAGGTGTGGTGAAGCGTAGGTACTTGTGATACGTTGAATCTGTTCCTCGTAATCTATGGACCCACCGTCTGCCCATGATCACATTGTAGGGCGAATGTGCTTCTACCACGCAGAAGCGTGTGCTGGTTACTAAGGGTCCTGCGTGTACCTGCAAAACAATTTCTCCTTTTGGTCTAAAGACTGCTCTGTTAAACCCATATATCATGCAAGTGGAAGAATCCATCTGCTCTGCTGTCAGTCCCATATGTAGGTATTGTTCGTAAAATAACACATTTAACGAACTGCCTCCGCCGACGAGGACCTTTGTAACATTCCATCCATGTATTGGGAGGGTGATTACCAGTGGATCGTTGTGCATTTCGACTTCTTGGTTGACATCTTTTGTTGAAAAGGTTAATGGTGTAGCCATCCAGTCCACCCAAGTGCTAGAAGGTGGTCCGCTTAGCTTGAATACTTCGTGGGTTTCGACCTTCTTTCTGTTTCGAGATAATTTGAGGATATCTTCGAGCATCTCTTCTTGATCTCCGTTGGAGAAGGTGATCATGTTGATGTATTTCCCATCCTGGGGTAGTTCAACCCTTTTCTTTGGGATGTCCTCCGTCTCTGTTGGCTGCAGTTGTACGTACTCCATGAATTTACCTTCATCAATGAATCTTTGAATCACATTGCGGAGGTGGTAGCATGAATCAGTGGTATGCCCATAGTATTGGTAGTATGCGCAGTACTCCTTAGATTCTTTCGTTCTGTCAGGCTGCTTCCCCTTAGTATTAGGGTAAGGAAATCCCGACTTTGCTCCCTCCTTGCTGAGGATGTGAGGAAAAGTTGTGTTCAGCTTCGTGTACACTTTATCTGCAAATTCTTCTCTTCCTTTGCCTATTTTCCATCTCCGTGTTTGGATCGCTTGTCTCAGGAGCTGTATCTTCCCCCTGCTTCGTTGTGTCGCTTAGGTATCTCCGGAATTGGTTCCAGAGAGTTGGTCCTTTGCGGAGCTGCTACTGTCTTTGTTTGTGCCCTGGGGTTGTCCTTCTGGATTTCTTCGAGTCTGATGTATCGGTCTTAGACAACTCTGAGCTCGCCTTCAGAATCTAAGGCTTTGTTGTGGAGCTCCACGAAGATGGCTGAGGTTCTGTCAAGTCCGTACTTATAGAAGTTTATGCTAATTTTTGGATTGACTTTCCCAATTGCTTGGCATGTCTTTTTCCATCTGTCTGTGTACTGCATCAGTGTTTCGCGGGGTCCGATGGCTAAAGCAAATAACCTATCTAACCCATCCTTTGTTGATTTGTTATACATGTACGTATCCAAGAACACCGTGGAAAATTGCTCGAAGGAGTCAATTGAGTTTGCTGGTAAGTTGTCATACCATGCTAGTGTTGATCCTATTAAGCTTGATGGGAAGTATCTGCAAAGTACTACCTCGTTTTTCTCCCAATGGGCAAGAACACGAGTGTAATACCGTAGGTGTGCTACGGGATCGGAGGTACCATTGTATGCTTGGAACGTAGGTACCAGGAATTTCGGAGGGATGAACTCCCTCAAAATTCGAAAGGATAGCGGAGACGTAGTTGCTTCCTGTAGTACCTCTTCCAATCGCGCGCCTGCGTGACCAGTTTTTAAGCCTTGGATCTCCTTCCGCATTTTCTCCATTTGTTCCATGACCATGTTCACATTGTGAGCATCTTTAGAAAATGCTTCGTCGTAGTAGCTCTGGGAGGGCTTGTTTGTTGAATCCGTCTCGTCTGGATCGTGATGTGCTTTGTTTGCTCCTCTAGGTTGAGTCACCTTTGGTGGGTTGGTATCCACCCTTCGTCTTCCTGAGATAGCTCTGTTTTCACGCCTCCGTTGCGGGGGGTGAGTTTGGGAACCTTCGATCTGTGTGTTTAACATACCTTTGAGGTTATGATTCTCCTGAGCCATGTTGTGCATGGCATCTTCGTTTTCCTTGTTACGGAGTAACAAAGCTGCTATTTGTGTCGCCATTTGATCTTCATTGTGGGCTCCACCTCCCTGAGGAGTGCTGTCGTCTGGATTTTCGGAGTTTTCCACTCCTTCTTCAATAATTGGCGCGTCTGGATCTATCTGAATTGGAGTTAGGTTTCCCAACCCTCGTCCCCTAGGGTCTAAGGTTCTGGACAACCCTGCGTTGGCCGCAGGTGGATTTGTCGTAGTTGCATGCTCCGGTAACGGCATGTCGTAGATTGGTTGAGCTCCTGATGTTTTCCCCATCCCTTCAGCAGGAATAGGTGATTTGTTAGCAACTGTTCTTCTTGCTATTTCACTTTGGCCGTCCTCCGTTTCATTTCTTTGGTTTGCTTGAGATGGCTTTTGGGATATCCCTCTTGTGATAGTTGGTCGTGAGTTTGTTGGTGCATCAGTTGGTTTCTGCATACCTTTGGTTCTTGGTAACCTTCGGTGACAGAAAAGACGAAAAATTTATGCTACTTGGGTTCCTTCGTTAAAAGTAGCAATTAATGATCTGACACAGAAGACTGATAAGCAGTTTGACTGAAATAAAGCTTTTGAAATACGGGTATTAAATGCTTATGACACCCTTGGGAAAAACAACCTTAAAACGTCGAAAACCAATGAAAAGGGGGTGTCAGATCTTGTGAAAAACAGGGCTATTAAATGCGTTAGAAGATCTTTTATCCTTAAAATCTTACTGAGATTCCTCTGTCAGTCAAAGGTTCTCAGATCTGAAACGTGGTGTGCTGTTTTAGTAAAAAACAAACATTTTGGCGTTTTGGTAGTGTGTTTTTTGAAAGTTTTTTTGTGGATCTGTAGTGTGGCACGGTTTTAGAGGCTATGAACTCCAAAAACATACATAAGAAATGGATGAATGAATCACCAGAGAGTGAAATTTACCGCTGAAGCACAGACCCCTTCATTTCAGAAGATATATAAGCAAAATATAAACTGTGTCTAAACTCCGGTGTGTGAGCAAAACACGGTGGGCGCCAAACTGTGACTACTCGTTTTCCCATAGCCTACGTGATGTGTATAGCTCAAAGGATCTGATACTAAGGAGTATCGATACCTCTGTTGAACTGATTAAGCTAAGAAATAAATGGTATCTAAGATCACAATAATAACAAAGAACATAAGAGTAATGTAAAAGCCTCTAAGTTATCATGAGACACAAGATGTAACGTGGTTCAACATTTGTCTACGTCCACGGGGTAATGAGTGATAGAATCGTATTAAGTATGTGGTGGTTACAAATATCTTTAATGCTTCCCAAAGTAATAGAGAGAACTCAAGTTGAAGTAACTACTTAAGTTCTAAACATTAAAGAGGTATAAGCTTAAGACTAGATCTTCTCTCCTAGATATTGAATGCCCTTAATTTGTTGGTGAAGCTTGGTATTTATAGCCCCTTCTGCTCCTGGTATATCTTTGCTGCCTCTGGGTCCATCGTCTGCTGATATACCTTCCGTACCAGTGGTACCTTCGTCCACCGCATGCTTCTCCAGTTGTATCTCGCCACCTCAGCTGACCCATGTTCCTTTGGGAACTACCCAGCCTCAGTGCGCGTTGTACCTTCGTTCACCGCTTACTTCCGCCAATCGGGTTCTGACACGCTTCCTCTCTCCATGTGCTTTGACTCATGCGTGTAGATAAGAATCAGAGCATTTAATGATGATTGGATGCGTCATCTACCTCTGTCCTTTCTCTTAGGATTATATAAAGCAGATCTGCGGAGGTATCCCTTGCTACTCAGGCTCCTCTGTCTAACGAAGGCTATACAGTTTTAGACACGTATGTGGCCACTAAGATCGTGACACGTGCTATGTAAAATATTGGTACTCACATTTGTCTCAAGAGTAGGAGATAGAGTAGACTTTTGAGTGATAAATAAGTTCAAGTCTCCACATAACTTTTAGTCGGATGAAGTTCCACTAGTTCCTTGAGTAGTTCTTCGTCTTCGTAAGATGATCGCCATGGAGTCAGGAGCTCAACTACACTAAACTGTCCTAAACCGAGACTTAGCTATAAGTAGTCTAGAAATCAAGATATATAGTTTTGACAACTAAACTTGACAAACATGCTTGAGATAGCAACACATGCGAGTTCGACCGAGCAATGCTCTAACAATCTCCCCCTTTGTCAATTTTAGTGGCAAAACTATCAATGCATATGGATTACAAAATAAATAAAACTTTGTAGCTTCTCGTCCACATGCTTGATCTCCTTGGTGCTTCAACATTATTCGAAAACTTCGTCTTTTCCAAGTACTCCCATTATTCCATAGATGTTCAATTCAGCATCATAGTTGTTGAAGATCCGTAGTCATAACAATGAGAAAACAAAAGCTCTCGATCATTGTTATACAATGTCATAGTATTATTACACAGTAACAAAGTTCTTATATCACAACTTCGACAACAATACTATGGTGATATGTATCACCCCCCCTTAGTCAATACTTTCATCTCAACATGAAAACCACTCCCCCTTACATAATGATCTTTAAAACATGTAAACCATATGTATTTGTAGTGTGAACTACATATTAATTCTCCCCCTTTTTGTCAATAAAATTGGCAAAGGTACGAAAACAAGATCCTAATGAAATTTCCACGGAGATGCTTCAAGACCAAAGAAAAGTACATATCAACTTGTTTATATGGAATCATAAATCCGAAGCTAAATGCTTTCATCAAGGAGTTTATAAAGATACAAGATAACCCCTAAAATATTCCACATCCGCATTCCCCACAAAGATATGGAAATTAAGCGCAAGTTCAAAAGAACTCTCCCCCATTTGATGGCATTCCCGAAAGAACAACAAGAGCGACCTTACTTTTATAAGAAAAGAAGGATTTCTTTGGACACCAAAAACCATAAGGAAATGATTTTGTATCCAAAAATTCTCAATCAAGCTGATCACAAGAGAACCCATGATTAATTTAATCGGAATACACAACCAAATTAATCACAAACGAATCTATGATTAGTCTAGTCAGAAATGTTCACATAAGAATACTTATGGAGCCGCACAGTATATACATAAAATATGGATCAGGGAAGATCAATACTGCGGAATATACAAAGTTTCATTCTATCTTCATCACTATTTGCATAATGACATATAATAGACATAATCTTTGTAAACAAAAGATTTTAACCTACCTTCCATCAAAGAATTGACATAATAGGCTTAACTTTTGTTTGTCAAAAGTTCATCGATCTTGTATCAATACATGCATATCGACATGTGAAAGAGATAACTTTTGACAACATATGGGACAATAATAGTTCACGGACGCAAACACATATATCCCTTAACATATTGCAATATATAAAACTATAAAGATTAATACTGCAAACATCATCTTTCAAATCACTTTAGAATTTAAATAAATAAATATAAAAACATTGCAAGATGAAAACGTTGGACATAGCTATGTGTACTCACAATAATGGCTATTCCGAACCTTAGTTATCCTTCTTAAACAAAGACAAGAATAAAAATTCTCTTAAGAAGTTTCCTAGACAAGAATAATCTATCGGCTAAAAAACAAAACAAGGCGAAGATACTGTGTCAACCGAACACGAACTATCATCAGTTAGCCGATTTAGGATCTTCATGAGTTTTGAGATCCTTGAGCTTGTGATCAACAACATCCTCTGCATATTCAGAGAGGATATCTTTCTTGGGAAGATATTTTGCATGATTTTTCATGATACCAAGGTCATGATTAACCTTTTTCAACTCATATCTTACCATATCAAGACACTTCTTTGCATCAACAAGTTGCTGACATCAAGAACCACATCAGCTGGAATCTTGTCCCCAATATCTGAGTAGGAATCAGGAGATTGAGGAAAAATCCTTCAACTTCAATAAAGGTTCCTTTCTTTTTATCGAACTCGAAATACACCGCATTATCAATGAAGTCTTCAGGTAAATCCAAAGAGCAAGAAGAAGAAGCCATTGGTAATAGAAGTCCTAGAGTGAGATATCTCGACTCAATAGGAAGGGTATATAAACGATTTCGAATGGACTTAGGGTTTACAAGATTGGTTTGTGAGGACCCAAAAACAAACGTGAACTTATTGAAGAAAGGTCCACAGAACCCTAAGTAAAAAGGCTATATGTGAAGATAGACTACACAGTACCTGAAAAGTGTTGTCAAGATGCAGTGCACAGTTTGTTGATGATTTCTTTATATCCTTTAGGTTGTCATCCATCTGTTCAAATCTGCAATCTTCACTTGAAACATGATTCTTATCATTCAAACTTCCAAAAGAACATACTGGAAACAAATGATTCAAGAAGAAAAAGGAGTAGTAGGAGAATACTACAAAACTTTTACTGAAGCAGGTTATAGATTACCCTGGATACACATCATATCAACACATTACATGCCCCATTTCAAGTTATATACACATGGGGAGGAGCTATCCTTTTATCAAGTGGCAGGATATGCAGAGAAATTCTCTTGCATTTTTCCAGGTTGATATTTGTGACATGTACCAGATATATAATCATAGTAATGATGATACTCAGGGTTACTATAATTATTTTGAATCCTTTTCTTAAGGAATGACTTTTTCTGACACTTAGACTCTACATTTAACTCACTGGAAGTCTTGTTATCAACTTCTAATGAGTTGATAGATGAGCAAGTTCGTACATCATGTGTACATGATTTGATGGGTACATAACTTTTGTCAGAATAATTCTTTTCCTCAATCGAATGGAGTTTTTCTAAGAGTTTAAAAACACTTTCAAACGCTCTAGATAGATCTTTGTCAATTGACCCATTCTGGAAATATTCCTCAAAAATATTAAGAGTAAATCTAGTGAGATTCCATTCCTTTGAGCGTTAACTACATTTTTTTAACCATCTTTTCTTAGAAGAACTTTTAGGTTTCCCTTTGGACTGTTTTTCACCATCTAGAATTTTAGATGGAATATGATTATTATGATTGACCATAGGTCTAGAAAATAATAATCCCTGGACAGTCTTTAGGGACTCTAGTATGCGTTACATATACCATGAGCAAGTATCCCAAAAATATTTCCCATAGGGATAGACTTTTGAGGATCGAACAAACACAAACTTATAAGGTTTAAGGTGTTAGCCTGCTCTGATTCCAATTGAAAAGGCGGGGGTCTAACAACCTCACCCAATATTTCGATTAGAAATCTGTATGGACTAACTCCAATATACTTTCTAGAGAATCAACTAGACAGTCAGACTAAATCTAGATAAAAGTATATCAAAGAGTTAATATCTCAATCTCTCGATTTGATCTTTACTCAAGCAAACGGAAATCTGCGAGTCTTTATCAAATACTAGAGGGATAAACTTGGATGGTACCAAAGACCAATATCCAAGTGTCAATCAATTTAAATCAACAACCAAAGGTTGGATATTCTAATTGGTTGATCTTAACGCACAACCTGTGATATTTCAATTATATAACAAAATATAATGCAGAATAGAAATAACATAGACACCAGAAATTTTGTTAAAGAGGAAACCGCAAATGCAGAAAAACCTCGGGACCTAGTCCAGATTGAATACACATTGTATTAAGCCGCTACAGACACTAGCCTATTACAAACTAACTTCGGTATGGACTGTAGTTTAACCCCTATAAATCTTCCACTGATACAAGGTACAGTTGTACTCCCACGCCTCTGATCCCAGCAGGATACTGCGCACTTGATTCCCTTAGCTGATCTCACCCACAACCAAGAGTTGCTATAACCCAAAATCACAGACTTGATAATAAACAGATCTATCTCACATAGAAAAGTCTATAAAAGGATAAATCTGTATCCCACAGATAAACCCTAGGTTTTGTTCCGTCTTTAGATATAAAATCAAGGTAACAGGAACCAATTGATAATCCGGTCTTATATTCCCGAAGAACATCCTAGATTAATCAATCACCTCTCTACAATCCTTCCTGACTATACAAGCGGATTGTCGAGGAATCACAAACAGTGAGACGAAGATGTTTGTGACTTCTTTATCTTGCCTATCAGAGAACTCTCACGATCTCAAGCCAATCAATCTATTGTACTCGTACGATAGAAGATGCAAGATCAGATCACACAACTACAAAAAAGTAGTATCGGTCTGGCTTCACAATCCCAATGAAGTCTTTAAGTCGTTAACCTGATTTTAGAGAAGAAAATCAAAGGTTAATGGAGATCGACTCTAGCGAGCGCACTAGTAGCACACAGACGTGTGGGGATTAGTTTTGCACAATGCTAGATGTCTCCTTTATATAGCCTTCAAATCAGGGTTTTGCGTTAGTTACAAGCAATCCATATTCACCGTTAGATGAAAACCTGATTTAGATTCAAGCTAATATTTCTCAACCGTTAGATCGAAAACTTAGCTTGTCACACACACTTGGGTAGACGTTTACTGGGTTCGTGAAAACCATGCCCAAACGTGTACGTGTATGTCGGTTCAACATAGTAACCCAAAAGGTTAACCATATGAGAATTTCATATTAACCTTGTTCTTCTTCACCATAACTAGTTCAATTGACTCAAATTAAATAGTTACAGAGTTGTTCAATTGCTATGAGATCTTATGTAACTACACAAGACACAATTGAAACAAAGATGATTCGATTCCATTGAATAGGCTCATGAACATTATAGCCACGGTTTGCATAAAGCATTCCTTAGTAATTTAATGTTTCATGTTCAGAGCACATATTTATATCATAACCTCTTAAGTTCACAAACAAGTTCGCGGACTTAAGTTAATCGGTTGAGTTTTCCAAACTTAACAGAAATTCTCGGAAAGAGAACTTCCGCCAGTTCGCCGATTGGGTTCGCGGACTGAGCACACAAACAAGTTTTAGAAAATCCATCATAAATTCTCGGTCGAGAACTTCCGACAGTTCGCGGACTTGGCAAGCCAATTCCACAATCCTCCCGATTTCTCTTGATCAACAAAGTTCGAAAACTTCGGTTCAAGGAATACATGGTTATGTAATCTAAACTCTCATTTCAATTATTGAGACATTCTCAGAGGATGCTATGTATCCGTTATTTGCAGACCGATTCACGTCAGAGCAATTCTCAAAGTGATTGAAACTTTTCATGACTTTCGTCACTAGGTGAAGATAAACTTGATCAAGGCGAAACGCTTTACCAACACATGATTTCGAGATAAAAGATAAGCAATGAATGCTCAACTCGAAATGTCAAATGTGTATGATCTAGTCTATATAGCATACGACTTTTGTCTCATAAGAAGTAGGAGATAGAATAGATATACTTTTGAGAGATAGAAAAGTTCAAGTCTCCACATACCTTTTTGTTGATGAAGTTCCACGGTTCCTTGTATAGATCTTCGTCGTTGTATGATGAATCGCCATGAAGTCCTTGAGCTCAACTACAATTTTCTATCCTAGTCCGAGACTTAGCTATGTAGGCTAGAAATCAAGACTTATAGTTTTGATCACTAACATTGACAAACATGCTTGAGATAGCAACGCATGCGAGGTTGACCGAGCTATGCTCTAACAATCTCCCCCTTTGTCAATTTTAGTGATAAAACTATTAATACATATGGAATACAAAAAAGATAAACTTTAGTGGCTCCTATTCCATAGTCTAATCTTCAACGTTCCTTGAAATCTTCGTCCTTCCAAGTACTCCAATGATCCCAAAGGTTGTAAGTTTAGCACCATCGTTGTTGAAGATCCGTAGCTATAACAATGAGAGAAATCGAGATTCTCGATCATTATTATATAGTGTCATGGTATTATTATATAACACCAAAGTCCAATTGTATCACGACTTTAACAATAATACTATGGTGATATGTATCACTCCTCCTTAGTCAATACTCCATCTCGATCATGGAAACCACTCCCCCTTACACAATGATCCGAAAACCATATGTATTTGTAGTGTGAACTACAATATTTCTCCCCCTTTTTGTCAATAAAATTGGCAAAGGTACAAGAATGAGGTCATAATGAAATTTACACAAGACACATTTCATGACCAAAAGAAAAAAAATACATACCAACTTAATTTAGATGCAATCTAATAGCCGAAGCTAACAGCATTCATCAAGGAGTTTTAAGATACAAGATAACCCCTATAAAATTCCACAGCCGCACTCTCCGCAAGATATTACCATTAAGCACAAGTTCAAAAGAACTCTCCCCCATTTGATGTCATTCCCGAGAGAACAACAAGACCGACCTTAATTTCGAAAGAAAATAAGGATTTTTTATTGGACACCCAAAACCATAGGAATGATTTTCTATATCCAAAGCTCAACCAAATTAATCACAAGTAAACCCATGATTAATTCAATTGGAATACGCAACTAAATCAAACCACAAAAGTGATCAATTTAATTGAAAATGCTCAACATAAGTAAACTCACGGAGCTACGACTAAGTCAATCACACGGAGATGACTAACTTAACCGTTCAAATACTCAACATAAGGAAAACCTTACGGAATATATGACTACATTAACCAAAGAACATGATAGTGTAGCCTTTCATATACTCAACACAAGAACTTGTGGAATATATGAAAACTCAACTAGATTAATTACAAGAGAACCTATAATTAATCTAATTGGAATACAAACAACCAAACTAATCACCGAAGTAATCAATTTAATTATTTTGGGCTCAACATAAGAGAACTTTTGGAACCCCGACTAAGTTCATCATAGAATATGACAACCTTAACCGCACATGTAATCGACATAAGAAAGAAGACTTATGGAATACTAACTAAATAACCAAACTAGTTGATTAATTTAGTTCCTAATGCTCGACATATAACATCTTATGGAACAACCAACAAAGCCAAGGTAAATCGACTTAGTTGTAAGGTGCTCAACATAAGACACACAATGGAGCCTTCACGGTAAAACATAATAAAATGGATCAATGAAGATAAATATCGTGGATAATATACAAGGATCTATTCTATATTCCATCATAACAACATAATAGACTTTATCCTTGTTGAACAAAAGATTTTATCCTATTTTCCATCAAATACATGATTGCATAGGGATAACTTCTGTATATGTCAAAAGTCCATTCGTCCTTTCATCCATACGAATACCGATTCATGAACGACTTTACTTTTGACTGCAATATGAGACCTTGAATTTCACGGATGTAAACAATACATATCCCATAAAAATATTGCAATACCACAAACCATTAAAATACTGCAATAAACATCATCCTCCAAATATTTTTAATACCAATAAACCTAAAAGATAATATAAGAATATGAAAACAAAAATAGCTATGTGTAGTTACAATCATCGTTATTCAACACACTAGTTATTCTTCCAACTAATCCAAAAAGAAGACATCCTAGGCGACAATGCCTTTGAGAAATTCAACATCATTCCCAAACTCCTTGTTGTCAAAAGCTATTGGAACATATGGTTCACGAAGATATGAGTTTATATCAACGAACTGTCTTGGCTGATTATGTCGTACCAAGGCTCTCTGAATTTCTAAGGACTTTGACACAAAAGCCTTTATTTCACGAATCTCCTTTCTTACTTCCTTCAACTCATCAAGAACATCAGAAAACTTTTGAGAGTTAGAAGGCACGGCCCTGGGATTTCTTGTGTTCCTTCTTTTTCTTTTCAGGGACTTAGAAACAGGAGATTTTTATTTTTCCTTGATTGAAGATTTAACAATCATGTTGAAATCCTTTCCATCTGACATGGTTCTTTGAGAACAGTTATAAACAACTGGATTTGTGTGATTGAATCACCTAATTCAACAAGCAATCTTATATAGGATGTTAAAAAGGAAAAAAGAATGTAGGGTTCGAAACCTATCGACAGGTTCGTATACGCCCAACTCTAAAACCCTATAAAGAGTAGAATTGTCGATAATAACCCTTTATTTTATTTCATAGACAGAAAATAACAAATCTAAGAAAAGAAGGAAAAACTTTACTGAAGCCCGAATCAGCACTCAATCTTGTCTCTTTTCGATCAGGCACATGAGACAAGATTTTCCCAACAACACAATCAAGTTGTGTTGCGATGAACAACGATTTGTCCATATTTTTCCTCAAGGGGGATCTTCAGACTTCTGTCTATCAAAATGATTCGACCATACTTTCTTTTCAAATGGTCTTACTCTATCCCTGGAAACCAACTTCTTAGATGAAGATAAGATCCTACATACCTCGACGGTCTTCTGAGCAAGTTTCAGCTTCCTTGCTAATCGATCTGCTCTTCGTTGAAGTTTGCTGGCGTGCCTTATTTGGTGCTTGTACTTGTAACACCTTGATAGTTCGTGTCCCTTCTTCGAACAAAACGAGCACGTCAAACTTGGATAGTATTCAGGCCTCTGAGATGTGCAAGCAGCTAGACATACAGTAGATCCTGAAACATTACTGACAGGGTTTCCAATTAGAGAATCTCCCAGCTTGATTGGGTTTCCTTCTTCTCCGAACCCATTGAGGTTGATATATGTATTTCTACAAGTATCAAAATCGATGTTTTCACCAAGGAGCCTTACACGTGATTTCCTATCTTCATCGGAATCATAGGTTTCAGACATTTCATCGAGTGTTACGGCTAGACCTTTGTTCTCAGTGTATTTTCTACGATTTGGGCACTCGTTAGCAAAATGGCCAAAACCCTTACACTTAAAGCATTGAGGCATGTCCTCATCATCAGCCTCGTCAGCATCCCTGTTTTTAGGAGGTACGTGACCGTGAGGTTTTTCTGATTACCTAGGTTCTCTTGAAAACCGTTTACTTCTCTTCAACAGAAGATCCCTAAACTGTCTTGTGATCAAGGAGACCGACTTGTCAAGGTCTTCATCTGAAAATTCATTCTCAGGCTGATCATCCTCAGAGACATGAACACTTTTACCATTGGAAAGTAATTTAGTGTTCTTTTGTGCTTTAAAGGCAACATCCTTACCGACTTTGGATCTATGCTCATGGTCAAAGATCTTTAGCTTCCCAACCAAGGTGTTTCTGGAAAGATTATTGAGGTTATTCCCCTCAACGATGGCATGCTTCTTAGACTCGTATCTAGATGGCAGCGATCTGAGAATTTTCATCACAATGTCCTTTTCAGGAATAGTCTTACCCAATGTAAAAGATGCATTAACAATTTCAGACACTTTGTGACTAAACTCATAAAATGTTTCTTCATCTGCCATACAAAGGTTCTCCCAACTGGAATTAAGGTTTTGAAGCCTAGCTTCCTTTTCACTGGAGTTTCCTTCAAATACGGTTTCTAAGATATCCCAAGCATCTTTAGACCTAGTGAAATTAGACACATGGTGTTGAAGACTTGGGGCAATGGCATGTATGATAGCATTTAACCCTTCAGAATTCTGCTTTGCAGCAAGAATCTCGACAACATTATATTCACCAATATTCTTGGGAACAGTTCCATCTCCAGCTGCAACAACGGGCGCATCATAACCATTCACCACATATACCCATGATTGAAAATCACGCGATTGAAGAAAAGCTCGCATAGCAATTTTCCACCATAAGTAATTTGATCCATCGAAGACTGGTGGTACGTTAATAGAGATAGCACCTCTGTCCATAGAGTCAGATCGCTACAAACACGGACTTGTTAGGTCTTAAACGTGTTTGCCTGCTCTGATACCAATTGAAAAAGTGGGGGTCTAACAACACCACCCAATATTTCGATTAGCAATCTGTATGGACTAACTCCGAAATACTTTGCTAGAGAATCAACTAGACAGTCAGACTCAATCTAGATAAAAGTATCTCAAGGAGTTAATATCTCTCTCTTGATTTGATTTTTACTCAAGCTAAAAACAATAGCGAGTCTTTATCAAATACAAGGAATACTTGGGCGGTACTAAAGTCCAATGTCCAAGGATCAATCAATATCAATCAACAACCAAAGTTTGGATTTCCAATTGATGATCATGAACACAAAACCTGTATTATTTCAATTATATAAAATATAATGCGGAGAAGAAATAACACAGACACCAGAAATTTTGTTAACGAGGAAACCGCAAATGCAGAAAAACCCCGGGACCTAGTCCAGATTGAATACACATTGTATTAAGCCGCTACAGACACTAGCCTACTGCAAACTAACTTCGGACTGGACTATAGTTGAACCCCTATCAATCTCTCACTGATACAAGGTACAGTTTTACTTATACGCCTCTGATCACAGCAGGATACTGCGCACTTGATTCCCTTAGCTGATCTCACCCACAATCGAGAGTTGTTGTAGCCCAAAATCACAGACTTGATAATAAACAGATCTTTCTCACACATAAAAGTATATAAAAGGATAAATATGACTCCCACAGATAAACCCTAGGTTTTGTTCCGTCTTTAGATATAAAATCAAGGTAACATGAACCAATTGATAATCCGGTCTTATATTCCCGAAGAACAACCTAGATTAATCAATCACCTCTCTACAATCCTTCCTGACTACACAAGCGGAATGTCGAGGAATCACAAACAGTGAGACGAAGATGTTTGTGACTTCTTTATCTTGCCTATCGTAGAACTCTCACGATCTCAAGCCAATCAATCGATTGTACTTGTACGATAGAAGATGCAAGATCAGATCACACAACTACGATAAAGTAGTATCGGTCTGGCTTCACAATTCCAATGAAGTATTTAAGTCGTTAACCTGATTTTAGAGAAGAAAATCAAAGGTTAATGGAGATCGACTCTAGCGGGCACACTAGTAGCACACAGACGTGTGGGGATTAGTTTTTCACAATGCTAGATGTCTCATTTATATAGCCTTCAAATTAGGGTTTTGCCTTAGTTACAAAGCAATCCATATTCACCGTTAGATGAAAACCTGATTTAGATTCAAGCTAATATTTCTCAACCGTTAGATCGAAAACTTAGCTTGTCACACACACTTGGGTAGACGTTTACTGGGTTCGTGAAAACCATGCCCAAACGTGTACGTGTATGTCGGTTCAACATAGTAACCCAAAAGGTTAACCATATGAGCATTTCATATTAACCTTGTTCTTCTTCACCATAACTAGTTCAATTGACTCAAATGAACTAGTTACAGAGTTTTTCAATTGCTATGAGATCTTATGTAACTACACAAGACACAATTGAAACAAAGATGATTCGATTCGATTGAATCGGCTCATGAACATTATAGTCACGATTTGCATAAAGCATTCCTTAGTAATTTAATGTTTCATGTTCAGAGCACATCTTTAGATCATAACCTCTTAAGTTCACAAACAAGTTCGCGGACTTAAGTTAATCGGTTGAGTTTTCCAAACTCAGCAGAAATTCTCGGAAAGAGAACTTCCGCTATTTCGCGGACTGGGTTCGCGGACTGAGCACACAAACGAGTTTTGGAAAATCCAACAGAAATTCTCGGTCAAGAACTTCCGACAGTCGCGGACTGAGTCTGCGAACTAGGTTCGCAGACTTGGCAAGCCAATTCCACAATCCTCCCGATTTCTCTTGATCAACAAAGTTCGAAAACTTCGGTTCAAGGAATACATGGTTATGTAATCTAAACTCTCATTTAAATCATTGAGACATTATCAGAGGACGCTATGTAGCCGTTATTCACAGACCGATTCACGTCGGAGCAATTCTCAAAGTGATTGAAACTTTTCATGACTTTCGTGACTAGGTGAAGATAAACTTGCGAAACGCTTTACCAACACATGATTTCGAGATAAAAGATAAGCAATGAATGCTCAACTCGAAATGTCAAATGTGTATGATCTAGTCTATATAGCATACGACTTTTGTCTCATACGAAGTAGTAGATTGAAGAGATAGACTTTTGAGTGATAGAAAAGTTCAAGTCTCCACATACCTTTTTGTTGATGAAGTTCCACGGTTCCTTGTATAGATCTTCGTCGTTGTATGATGAATCTCCATGAAGTCCTTGAGCTCAACTACACTTTTCTATCCTAGTCCGAGACTTAGCTATGTAGACTAGAAATCAAGACTTATAGTTTTGATCATTAACATTGACAAACATGCTTGAGATAGCAACGAATGCGAGGTTGACCGAGCTATGCTCTAACAAGTTGCGCTCCTGACGTCTCTGATCCCAGCAGGATACTACACACTTGATTCCCTTAGTTGATCTCACCCACAACCAAGAGTTGCTACGACCTAAAGTCGAAGACTTTAATAAACAAATCTGTATCACACAGAAAAGTCTATGATGATAGATAAATATGTCTCCCACAGATAAACCTAAGAGTTTTGTTTCGTCTTTTGATAAAATCAAGGTGAAAAGAAACCAATTGATAACCCGGACTTATTTTCCCGAAGAACAAGCTAGAATTATCAATCACCTCATAATAATCTAAATCGTATGGTGGCGAAACTAGATATTGTGGAATCACAAACGATGAGACGAAGATGTTTGTGATTTCTTTTTATCTTGCCCTATCGGATATATAATCTCAAGTCACTTATTCAGTTGAACTCGTACGATAAAAAAATGGCAAGATCAGATCGCTCAACTACAAGAGAAGTAGTTTCGTCTGGCTTCATAATCCCAATGAAGTCTTTCAGTCGTTAACATACAGGGTCTCGGGAAGAAACCTAAGGTTAAAGGAGAATCAACTCTAGCAAAACCAACTAGTATCACACAGGAGGTGTGGGGATTAGTTTTTTCAGTTGCTAGATTTCTCCTTTATATAGTTTTCAAATCAGGGTTTGCAATCCAAGTTACCTTGGTAACAAAGCATTCAATATTCACTGTTAGATGAAAAACCTGATTTAACCAAGCTAATATCTTTCAACAGTTAGATCGAAACTTAGATTGTTACACACAAATGAAATGTATTTCATTTAGGTTTGAGTAACCGTTCCTAAACGTGTACACTTTGTTCACAAATAGTTAACCAATGGTTAGCCATATGAGCACTTCCATATTAACCATATTCATCTTCTTCACATAACTAGTTCAAATGATTCATAAGAACTAGTTGAAGAGTTGTTCAATTGCTTAGGTCTTTATGAATAGACACAATTGAAACAAAATCGGTTTGATTCACTTGAATCAATTCATGAGCAATATAGCCACGGTTTGCAAAGATTGCATTCCTTATTGATTTATTGTTTAAGTTCATGAACTTCCGATTTGAGAAATATAACCAGCTTGGGTACGCGTACGGGTACGTATACCATAGCTACCGGATTTGAATTTACAAACTCAGCAGAAATTTTCGGTCGAAAACTTCCGTGGGTACGCGTACGGGTATGCGTACCAAAGGTGACTGGTTTAACAGTTTGTAAACTTACAAACTCAGCAGAAATTTTCGGTTCGAAAATTTCCGCTGGTACACGTACCCAACCTGTCTCCTTCACCAATACCGTATACACACATATGCACACACTTGGTTTTAGGCACATGGATTTATACACTAATTTGCGAATACATTGTATATGCTTATATCCATAGTTGGTTACGTAATCTCAACTCTACATTTCAATCATTGAAACATTCTTCTATAATGTTATAACAGTCGTTATTCACAACTATCGTCATCAAAGCTATTTTCAAGATTGAAACGTCATCATGACTTTCATCACGGGTTAAGATGAAAAGTGGTTAAAGCGAAATCTTACCAACACATATTTCGAGAAAAAGATAGGCGAGTAAACTCGGCTCGAAATAGCAAATGTGTATGTATGAAAACTATCATACTTATACGACTTTGTCTCAAGAGTAGGAGATAGAGTAGACTTTTGAGTGATAGATAAGTTTAAGTCTCCACATACCTTTTAGTCGGATGAAGTTCCACTGGTTCCTTGAGTAGTTCTTCGTCTTCGTAAGATGATCGCCATGGAGTCTGGAGCTCAACTACACTAAACTGTCCTAAACCGAGACTTAGTTATAAGTAGTCCAGAAATCAAGATATATAGTTTTGACAACTAAACTTGACAAACATGCTTGAGATAGCAACACATGCGAGTTCGACCGAGCAATGCTCTAACAGCTCTAAATGCGCCATATGCATTTAGAATGAGGCCATCCCCATGCTGCTTGACGGCCCTCTTTCCATCGACCAATCAGGTCGCTCTAAATGCGCCACACGCATTTAGAATGAGGGATGCTTGCTGACCCTCTTTCCATCGACCAATCAGGTCGCTCTAATCGCTCAAAACCCGCCACATGCATTAAATAAAGCCAAACCACGCCAACACCTAGTGGTCTCCGCGTCAACATAGCCGCACACACTAATTAGGGCTTTTACATGCCAAACCCTAATTTGGTTAAGACCGTTATGTCGTCCCATGCCAAATAATGCCACCTAAGGCATTAAGTTTGATACGAAAACTAGAGCCAATATTGTTGGGTCATATTTGGATCTAACACCAACATGCCAAGATATAGTGGTCGCGCCATTACGCCACTATGCCACTGGCAGGCGCTAACGAGATGTGGTCATAATCAACGGCCACCCTCTTCCATAAATTACAATCTCCGCCGTCCAACTTTGCCAGCCAAATTGACGGACCTAGATTAAATCTCAGGCGACCAACCAAGACTAACTTAATAGCGTCACACGCTATTTCTTGCAGCAACTCTCATGACTTAGCTCGCCACACATGATCACCCGCCGCCTAGTTTGCGCGCGATTGGTCAGAATAACTAGGTCTTGCACACAAGACCCACTCAACAATCTGCTGCACATTTCCACTAAAATACTCGAGACATCAAACATGTCACAAACTGGGAGATGCTCACTGGGGTATTGGTCTGGCGGTTTACAGCGTGCGGCGTGCAACACGCCCATTACGAGAAAGTGTCAGGAAAAGGCGGACGGTTAATGAGCAGTAAGTTAGTAGTGGGTGTAAGGCTGAGCAGTCTTCTATCGTGATGGAAACCTGATGGTCACCACATTTTACACGACTCCACGTCTCCACTACTTAACTGTCTCCACCTCCTACGATATCAGGTGTGATCAATCATGACTTGTATAAATAAGTTTTCGACCTATTTCGACAAGAGGGACAAGTGTTATCAACACAAGTATTCAGAAAAACACAAAAGAACTGATGGTTTACATTCCGCAAGCCAGTTCCAAATTCTGATACAAGTCATAAAACAGCCACACCTTCAAAATCCAATATTTTGATCTCAACACCTTCTTTGCTTCCCTCCCTAAGATCAACCCTTCTCCTTCACTTTGTGACCGAAGCAAGTCTGGAATGACCATTTCTTGGTTTAGGCCAGAATTGTACAGATTGATCTCTCGAATCTAAAGTACTCCGGTGCAGTGTATTTTTTTAGGGTTTAGATTCGTTTCTCGGCGGCACACCCAAATTTACCATTTCCAGCAGAATCAGTTTTTACCCCAAAACAGGTAGTTGTTCGAAACAAACACAAGATTTCCAAAACCTTGATTTACATTTAAAGGGAAATCAAATCGGTGTTTCGTGAAACCAAAAGATCGAAAAATATCAATCGTGTTGTTGTATCTTTTGAAGAGAACTTTGTTCTGCCAAAATATTTTCGGGAATAACTTTTAAAGAGAATTTGTGTTCTGCTAGAAGTTATACGAGAAGAATTCCTAAAGAGAATCGGTGTTCTGCTAGGAGTTCTATAAGTGCTTGAATACAGCTGAAGCAGGTATTACATCTAGTCCGAATAAGTAGTAGGAAATTGGTGTAACAACTTTTAAACAGTGTGTGTTTATTCTGGACTAGGTCCCGGGGTTTTTCTATATTTGCGGTTTCCTCGTTAACAAAAATTCTGGTGTCTGTGTTATTTCTTTTCCGCATTATATTTGTTTATATAATTGAAATATCACGGGTTGTGCGTAAGTTCAATCAATTGTGAATCCGACCTTTGGGTTGTTGATTAAATTGATTGACACTTGGATATTGGTTTTTTATACCGTCCAAGATATTTCTTATATTCAATCGGGCTCGCAAATTCCTATTTGTTTGATTGCGGATTGAATTGAGAAATTGAGATATAACTCTTTGATATACTTTTCTTAAGATTGAGTCTGACAGTCTAGTTGATTCTCTTGAAATTATATTGGAGTTAGTCCATACATATTGCCAAACAAATTATTGGGTGTGGTTGTTAGATCCCCGCTTTTTCAATTGGTATCAGAGCAGGCAAACACGCTTAGACCTCATAAGTCTGTGTTTGTAGCAATATGATTCTATGGACAGAAGTGCTATCTCTATACACGTACCGCCAGCCTTCGATGGCACGAATTATTTATGGTGGAAAATTGTTATGCGTGCTTTTATTCAAGCGCGAGATGTTCAATCATGGGTTCGTATTGTTAATGGCTATAATTCTCCATTAGTTACAGTAGACGGTGTAACTGTTGCAAAGGATATTGGTGATTACGATGATCTTGAAATTCTTGCTGCAAAGCAAAATTCTAATGGATTAAATGCTATCATCCATTTCATTACCCCGGATCTTCAGCACCACGTGAGTACGTGTAATAAGTATAAAGATGCTTGGGAATCTTAAAAATCGTATTTGAAGGGAATGCCGCGCAGAATGAAGCAAGGCTTCAAAATCTAGCTTCTGACTGGGAAAACCTTCGCATGTATGATGATGAAACCTTTGATGAGTTTAACCAAAGATTTTCTGAAATAGTTAACTCCTCATATTCATTAGGAAGAATTATTCCAGAGAAAGTTATTGTGTGCAAAATTCTCAGGTCTCTACCATCAAGATACGAGTCTAAGAAACATGTCATTGAAGAAGCAAACGATCATTCTACACTCTCCAGAAATACTCTTGTTGGAAAGTTAAAGATCTTTGATAATGAACACCGGTCTGGAAAAGAAGTGATTTCTTTTAGGTTTTCCCTATTTCCCATCCCCACTTTTCCCATTTCCCATCCCTCTTAATTCTTATCCCTAATTATCCTAGCTTAATTGAGGGTCTTGCACTAGAGGACAAAAAAGGTCACCCAATCCTAATTTGGGTCACCCCTTAAAAAAATATTTTCTAAATGGCTAAAATGTTCCTAAATAATTAGTGATAATCTTAATTAATTAGTGATAATCTGATTTAGTTAGAGTTTAATTCTTTTTTTTTCCAGATATTTTGTCTGTAATTTTGTGTCTGATTTTTTTTTTGCCCAGATCTGTATGAAAAGTCGTCATGGTATTGAAAATTTTCAGTGACGACCCTAAACAGTCGTTAATTTTTCGATTGTTTCAGTGACGACTCTAAACTGTCGAAGATTCATTAATGGCAGAAATGTACAGCAGTTTTGAGTCGTCATAAACATAATCAATTCCCTGACGACCCTTTGGAAGAGTCTTATTGTTTTAATTATGTATCTGACGACTGTAAACAGTCGTTAAAAACAATCATTAGTCTCTAAAAAGAGTCGTTATCTTCATCGTTAATGGCGGAAATGTACGACAGTTTAGAGTCGTCATATACGTAATCAATTCGCTGACGACACTTTGAAAGAGTCGTTATTGTTTTAATTATGTATATGACGACTTTAAACTGTCGTTAGTTAGGGTCGTCATTTGAAAAACAAAAAATCAAGGATAAAACAGTATATTCGAATTAATACGCCCCTGAAAATTTTGGAATACAAATAAAATGTCATGGCCCCCAATTAATTCCTTTGGCCCCGATCAAACGAGGCTAATTATCCTAAGTACCACTCATGCAAAATTTCATTTGTCCTAAGTGTCATTTCTTGATTTTTTTTTTATATTTACACCCGACCTTAAAATCATCGTACAAAAGAAAAAAAAAATAAAAAACCTAGGTGATAAATCCCGTTTCCATCTTATCACCATCCACCATTACCCTATTATGTTTCATCTCCATAAATCATCACCAGATAAAGTTCGGTGTACATGTTGGCTAGATATTAACAGTAATGGACGGGAGGGACTAGGCCATCATGTTATTTAAAATTGGTTGGAGCATGTACTAGTAATTAGTTGGATCATCCACTGATATTCCTGTTAGGTAGAATTGGAACCATGTGCTACTAGCTCGAGCAAATGTTACCATCTTTTGCACTAACTTCAAATAAAACAGAACCTACTGTATATTGTTAATTGTATGATTTGATTAGCACGTTTTGGTAGATACGGAGCACAATTGATACTCCCTCCGTTACTTTTTAATAGGTCAGTTTCTTTTTTTGAGAAATTAAGAAAATGAAAAGAACTAATTATTGAAAGTGGTCCTCTAGACACTTGTCAATAAAAGAAGTGAAGTGAAATGGTCTCCATGACACTTGTCAGTCAAAGAAATAAGTGAAACGTTCCACATAACACTTGTCACCAAAAGAATTTAAAAGAAAAGTGGTCCCATAAAATTAAAGTAACATTTGACTTTCCCAATTAGGAAACTGGCCTATTTTTTTGAAATATTTATTTATAGAAACTGACCTATTAAAAAGTAACTGAGGGAATAATAGATTAGGATTGAGTTATTTTCCTAAGTTCTCGATATAAGATTTTTTGATAAGAATGATTTACCGATCAATCGCCGATTAGTAAATTGATGGACAAAAAATAAAGAAATAGGTGTATCGTAATAATTAATTGGAATCTAACCTATAATTTCTAACTTGATATTTTTTGGCTTTGTACGATGAAAAAGAGGACGAAGAAGATAAATAAAAATGGTAAGAGTCATGGTTAAAGTCAATTTGACTTTTATGGGTGGTAAAAAGTAAATGTTATAAACGAAAATTTATTAGGTAGATGTCCACTTTAATGGGACCCATTATTAGTACACTAAGTATGTAACTCAATAAATAGAGTCTCAAATCTTTGTAAATACACACATGAATAAGAAATCTCTCTCTTTTCTTCTCCTTGTTTCTATCACATTATCCTTTTACAAGATGTTATCGGTCACGTTGTTCTACGAACTGATATATGGAAACAGAGAAGATTCTTTATATCTTATTATCTAACCCTTTTTCTTTGTTTTTCTTCAATTTGATTTTTTTTTATTCAATAGTTTATTAATGGGATTCTAAACCAAGTTTTCATTGGCTTATTCTAGGTATACGAAAAAGGTTCCAGTATGTTTGCTGGGCCTCCCGTTTGTGGTATGTATACGACATGGAGTCTATGAGATATGATCCTTGAAGAGATGATGTCATTACAAACAGTATACTACTGATTCACCGACTTTTTATTTTTTTTGTTTTTGTTTTATTCTTTTGGGTAAATTCTGTTTTGATCTGGATATTTAATATATCGTTCTTTTAGTGCCATATCCAGCGCGTGTACCTACACGGTAATTATGGGATGAATACTTCACCTGTTAATATTAAAGGAGGTTCTTTTTTTTACCGATGTATTACTCTAAACATCATGTATCCCTCCCTTGGATTATTTATATATATCTTCGCCACAGCGATGAGTATGGTCATCCTCGAAATATCTTTTTTGGATACAATTAAAATCCATTGACTAATCTTATACAAGATATGGTCTATATTAACGGGATATGGCAACTCTCGTTGGAATAAGTGAATAAGTTATTCTCCTTTTGTTCTCTAATTTTTTTTTTCTTTTTAGAGAAAAGAAAAAATAAATCCATACAAAGATAGGTTTACAGTTCCTATTCCTATCAAAAATTGATGTCATCGCGATTTAGCTACCTTTAAGGAGATAAATCATATGCATGATTGAAAAACCTACGACCAATTAATTTTGGTATTTTCGTCTATTTGATGAAGATCATGTGATTTTTATGATTGGTTTCTATTTTTTTTATTTTTTAAAAGAAACCATCTATAACCACGAAGTGGATTTTCCCCATACAATGACTAAGTCGACATTTTTCCTTTTCTTTTTGTCGATACAATTTTGGTGTATCGTATATACCAATCCGCATTGGTTTTTTCCATCAATTCTGAGGAAGGAGATGTTAAAATTGGCATTCTAAGAAATTTTAGCCACTGTATATTTTTTTTTCTTTTTCTCGTAGTTTGACCACAATCGTTTAAACAAACCATTACCGGTTAAGGTTTTATTTTTCTACTAATAAACCATTGATTTCCATTTCATACGGGAAAACCAAGGATTTCTTAATAACGAAAATGATCTCTTTTTTTTCTTAAAAAGAATCATATAAGCCAATTGATTTGGTATTTCCCTATCGGTCCTAAAGGGATATATAAAGTATCGTTATTATGATATTCACGATTGCAAACACCTAGAGGAATTGATGTATTCTTATGGGATATTGAGCATATTTTTTTTCTTTTCTCATGGTAAATCTCCAAAATTTTAAAATAATTCCACTTGCAGCTGGAATTGGACACTAAAGATCAAAGGGAGCGCACCCGGCTTGTTAGCTATATTATTAGTCCTTGTAGTGACTAAATTGATCTTGAATTTATTTTCTTTTGAAAAAAGAAAGTGTCCATAATATCATTCTAAATCATTATCTCATTCGCCATAGAGGTGATGTAATTATTTGGAGATTTATTTACATATTTTATATGTTTCGGTTATAACCAATAAAACCTATGGTTGATGTTAAATTTGTTTTTCAAAGACTACAATTTTATTTTATTTTTGGGACATTTTTTATGACCCTAGAAGTCATTATCTATAGTCCAACTGGTGTTTTTAAAATCCAGAAATTATTATGAGTATATGTCCTCGAATTAATCGGATAATACACAAGGATTTTTTTTCGTATATGAGATGAAAATATTTCCGCCATAATTAGGGAGAGACTATACACTATCGAATGTTAGTGTTCGTTAACTTAAAAGTTATATCAATTTCTCTCCCATCACTAAAATCGATTAAGGCTGTCATTATATAATGGACGTGAAGTTTCTCATTTTTCTTTTATATTAGCTTTGCCTCTTAGGAGGAAATCCAGTCACATCTAGCAAATAAGTAGCGTTCTATAAAGGGCTACAAGTAGTGCTCCAATTGAGTGTACCAAAATCACATTCTCAAATATTATATCTTCTCACATGAAAACGAGGAGATTTTAATGCCTGTGGGCACTGGTACCAGTAATTGATTAGTTTTTTTCAAGATATGCATAAATTTGAGAATCGTGCGGGCTCATAGTAGGGCAATTATTGTCGAAAATTCATTAATAGTAGCTACTCAAATAAAGAAGATGGTGGTTGTTAACCCCTATGTGGAGGAATATCGATAATGTGATTGGTTGGCATACAATCCAAAACAAATTGATTAATTTCTCGATTGATGTGATTTTTGATCCATGACTTAGCACCTTAAAAAATGTCAAGCCTATTATAATTAAAGATTGGTGTAGTCATGTTGCGTATTAAGAGAAATAAGTCGTTTTAAGAGCGATTGAGGGTTATAAGTTCAAACCCGAGGATTGGTTCAATAATATATCGTTCTCCATATATGATGCATTTTGCGTGGTAGTCTTGAAGGACTCGTATTACATTCACACAAGTGATTTGCTTGGAGAACATATTCAAATTTGTATTCTTTGGAGGATTCAAATTATATTCAGGCAGCCACTTGACTTGATTATGTCAGGTTTAACAATCCTATATATGTTTTTAGAAGTTTGGTACCAAACCGAAAATCCGGATTAATTAGTTGATGATATCAACTTTATAGGTCTCTTGAGGAGTCCTTAAAAACACAAAAATCCACGCTTTAGCAGCATAAATTCTATTTTATTTCTATCATTCTTTCTTAAATCTGCAGTTAGAATTATGCTAGCATAAATTCATCTTTAAGATAGACTAGAGTTATTCTTTTGATGCCTATTTTTTCAAAAACCCATATAGTTGGGTTAGCATCGATAAATACGTCAAAAGTTGTACTCTTTTCCGTTTTATCCCATGTGGTTTTCCTGACAAGGTTTTAACGAGACAACATACCGTTGACATTTAATTTCTCTCAAAATGTTGATATGTGCTCTTTTTCCTTCGTCCAAAATTTTCCCCCATCGGGTTTTATTGGCAAGGTTTTAGTGAGGCAATTTAATTCAACGTGATGGTCATCCAAGGGGGAGTTGTATAAATTTTGATTGTTTAGTGGATGCCCACATTTGATTAAACCAAATCAACTTAATCATCTCCTAAGAATTTGAATTTCCTTCTAACAAATACGATTTTTGTTCACGTATGATAAGGTATTCATATCTTGGCACTTTGTTGAAGAAACTACATCAACTATTTCTGCAAATCATCTCCAATAAATCAGCAATCAAAGACACAAGTACTTAGTATATTTGAAATAAGCATGAAGACTCGAGAACACTACTATTAGAAGACTAACGCAAAAGAAGACTTCATCAACTGGCAGATTTCTCACGGAAGCTTACTATCTCTAGCATTCAAGAAATTCATTCATCGGAATTGGGAAAGTGTCGACTCGAAGATTTGCAAGCCAAGATTTAACTGAAGTACTTATCAGGGAGAGCATCATAGTAAAAGGTATTTTATTGGACTATTACGTTGTACTCTTTTTCCTTCGTCAAGGTTTTGTCCCACTGGGTTTTACTTGTCAAGGTTTTAACGGGACAACATATGCATGACCAACTCTGTTCTAAATTTTCTCATAATTGTACTCTTTTCCCTTAGTTCAGGTTTTTTCCCTTTGGATTTTCCTGACAAGGTTTTAATGAGGCAATTGCTTAGATACAATGGTCATCTAGGGGGAGTGTTATAAACGGAAGTTTATTAGGTAGAAGCCCACTTTAGTGGGACCTCATTACTTGGGCACAAAGTATGTAACTCTATAAATAGAGTCCCAAACCTTTGTAAATACACACATGAATAAGAAATTTCTCTCTTTTCTTTTTCCTATTTCTGTCTCCTTCTCCTTTTACAAGAGTAAAATGATTTTAGAAATTGTGAAGGGGATGGGAAATAGGACAAATGGGGATGGGAAATAGGGAAAACCAAATGAAATGGTAAAGATTAAGACCGAGTTCGAGAAACTTTCTGGAATAGAAAACGTTGTAGGATCACTGAATACAACTCGTGTCCAAATTTTAAAACCAAGCAAAGGCACTCCAAATGTTAAGGCATTTTCTGATGATTTACTGACAAAACGTAGTTCAGGTAGTAAATCATTTTCAACTACAAGGACTAGTCGATCACAAGGGAACATTCCGGAATATTTGTGTCGGTCTACCTGATTCTTTATCCGATTATAATATTTATGTATCATCTCCTCTACTTGAAACGGTTTATGATGGTTGGATCGTTGAGAACCGCAAGTTCCCATTGATGGAAAAGATCTGAGTTCCCTATACGGATTATAATAATCTGACTCCGACACGAACATTTGATTTTCAACTCTACGAGATTGAATCAATAGCAATAGATGCATGTCTAAGATTAAAGTCAAGGTGGATTATTTTTCAAAAAGAACTTCATTTAGAAAGCGTATCGGAAACTGTCAAAGCATGCTGTGTGTTGCATAATATCTGTGAGATCAACGGAGACGACATGGACTCGGGTTGGAGATTGGACTTGATAGATAATAGTATCATGCCTCAACAAACGGTTATGTCAGCTTCTGCAAGTCGAGAAAGAGATTTACTTGCTGAAAATCTTGCACGCTTGCAGCTTCATCTCTAGGTATGTTCTTATTTTCTCCTTTAATTTGACCCATTAACTCCCAAAATAAATCTTGCATCTCTGACTATTAGCAACTTGGGTTTAGTTCATTACTTTTGATTCCAACGGAATAGATGCATATACAGATTATGAATTGTTATTCACTAATGCAGGTCATTATTGTGCAGCACAATCCTACAGAGTACTGGCTCAAGATATCAGGCAATCTGAAGCTTTAAGTCATTTTGAGATACTTACTATTGTTCATAGATTGATCTGATATGCTCATAGAATGCATAACAACATATGTATAGCTGATGTTCTTGCTTAAAATGCAGTGTCTTGCAAGTTGTAATAGAATTGGTTTCAGACTCCCCTTCTTTCTCGCTGCATAACAGAATCATGTAGCATGATATTATTAAAAAATAATAAAAGTAAATTTGATGTTATTTGTATTTTTATTTTTTTGTTATTTTTTTTGGAGGAATACTACTACTATTATATTATTATTGTTATGGCATGAGATTAACTTAAATAAATACCCATGAATTAATATTGAAAAATTGTTGTTGGTGGTTAGTCGTTTTCCAAGGGGTACAACGCCAGTAGAAATTGTAAAAAAGAAGTTATCATACTATGCATTTTGTGGGTAAGTGTACTGTATATAGGATATTTATTGTGTCGTTTAGTCGATTTTTACTAAGTAATCTATTACATGCAATGGTAATATTTTTTGGCTAGATCTTTTTGAAATCCTGGCTATGCAATTGTTCGAAGAGATAGTTTTTTCCACATTATGACATTAATTATTGGTACTTATTTTTCTCCAATTCAGACTAAGCTATTAGTACTTCTTATTCAATCCTAGTGATCCAAAATATAGAAATATATTTTAAATCCTACTCAAATAAACAGCCAACCAGAAAATCGGGTTCACCAAATCGCACCATTTGGGTAGAATAAATGCTCTAATCGCACCTGAAACCAGCATAATATGCTTGAAAATGAAAAATAAATTTAGCTAGTACTTTATTCATAATAATAAATAGTTTTTTTTATTTAATACTGCAATAACTTTTCATGCATAATAAAATTTTGAGATTCTTCTTCACTTGATGAAATGGCTTGCTATGCTGGTGCTAATTAACGTTCACCTCAAATTCCTTACTGGCTGGTCTATAGCGGATGCCTATCGTCTGGCCAGCACGTAGTCCTCTGTCGACGACCAAACTTCTCCACCCATCATATATGAGGCATGCATCTCCACTATTCACTCCCTTCAATTTCATCTTATATGCCTGACGCCACAAGTAAATGTTATAACACAAGGAGAATTAGATTTGGTTCCCCCTATTGCAGGATATATATGCAACTCAGCTAGTTCATCTCTTATTGTAAGGGTATCACCTGTAACGTCTGTTTCAGTGAGAACTTTTGTCATTTGACCAGCCATTATTCTCCAATGCTAGGCTATAAACAAACTGATTGATTTGGATTAATGATGCATGCCTCTTCTTGGTATTATATATACCGTTTTTGTTGCCTTTGATAGGAATTACTCCTACTATATTTATTACGATTTTTTTTCTTCTAATTATCGAAAGAAAATCTGATTAGTTTGGTAACTAAATGATATAGTACATATAAGTACATACATAATAATCAAAGCGTAAAGAAAGAAATTATCTTTAAGTTTGGTTGAAAATATCAACATCCGTATGTAATTCAAGATTCCAATTAATTTTGTATTCTCTATTTTGAGCAGGTTCTTGTCATTGGGGCAATTTTTGGAGTCATACACAGATTTTTTCATTAGTTTTTGTTTTATATAGAAACAAATTTTTTGAAGTCATACACAATATATAGAAACAAATTTTTGAAGTCATACACAATATATAGAAACAAATTTTTTGTTTTAGTAATAATATTTAGTAGATATTTTGACAATGAAAAAGATTTCCACCTAGTCTCCATTCGACACGTGTCTATATTTTTAACTAACAAAACTTATGGTTTTGCAAAATATATTGTTGATATTGTGGACTAAATTAAAGATTTTAGTCCACAATATCAAAATATATTGTTGATATTGTCTTAGCTTTTACTATTTTAGGAGAGCTTAGTGATGATTTTATTTATTTTTTCAAGCGTCTAAAAAATTGTTTAGTTAGCAATAACGCTGGTAGTGGTTTAGGCAGTTTTATTTTTCATAGGTTGGGTGCTGTTATTCAGAAAGGGATTTGAGCTCAGCTTGTTGCTCGGCTACCAACCAAAGGTGCTGTAATCTAATTAAAGATTTTCTGAAGAGGAAAAAAAGTAAACAACTTGGATTTCCCTTATATCATTTTCTACCCCTGGCATACTCCCTAATACCACCGGACGTCTGCTTCGCTTCTACATTAGCTCAAGGATTATCCCTTTGCAGGAGCGTAAGGTTACAACTGATCGAGATTTTCTGAAGGGGTTTTCCCTATTTCCCATCCCACTTTTCCTATTTTCCATCCCTCTTAATTCCTATCCCTAATTATCCTACGTACCATTCATGCAAAATTTTATTTGTCCTGAGTGCCATCTCTTGATTTTTTTTTTATATTTACACCCAACCTTTAAATCATCGTACAAAAAAAACAAAAAAAAAACTTGGTGATAACTCCCGTTTCCATCTTATCACCATCCACCGTTACCCTATTATGTTTCATCTCCATAAATCATCACCAGATAAAGTTCGGTGTACATGTTGGCTAGATATTAACAGTAATGGACGAGAGGGACTAGGCCATCATGTTATTTAAAATTGGTTGGAGCATGTACTAGTAATTAGTTGGATCATCCGCTGGTATTCCTGTTAGGTAGAATTGGAACCATATGCTACTAGCTCGAGCAAATGTTACCATCTTTTGCACTAACTTCAAATAAAACAGAACCTAATGTATATTGTTAATTGTATGATTTGATTAGCACGTTTTGGTAGATACGAAGTACAAATGATAATAGATTAGGGTTGAGTTCTTTTCCTAAGTTTTCAATAGAAGATTTTTTCATAAGAATGATTTACCGATCAATCGCCGATTAGCAAATTGATTGACAAAAAATAAAGAAATATGTGTATCGTAATAATTAATTGGAATCTAATCTAGATTTCTAATTTGATATTTTTTTTGACTTTGTATAATAAAAAAGAGGACGAAGAAGATAAATAAAAATGGTAATAGTCATGGTTAAAGTCAATTTGACTTTTATGGGTGGTACGTAGGAAAAACCAGAATTAAAAAGTAAAATGATTTTAGAAATTGTGAACGGGATGGGAAATAGGAAAAATGGGGATGAAAAATAGGGAAAACCTTCTTTTAAAGCTGCAAAAAATTCTTTTAATCCTTCTTTTACTCCACGACAATTTAGAAAAATCTTGAGAGACAGGAAAAAAAGTTTTTCTAAAGGTGCAACATCTCCTAATTAATAATGATGTACAATGCTTTAACTGTCGTGGTTTCGGGCACCTTTCTTCAGTATGTCCTAGCTGGAGCCGTAGACAATCGGCATATGCAGCAGCTTTTCCTACTCTTGATGATGGACCTGAATATTATGATCACCAAGAGTACGCAGGGGAGGTTGCATTAGCTTTTGGAAAAATTCTTTCGGATACTGATACTGATTCTGATTCTAACGAAGAAGTGTTCCATGTAGATCCAATTGCTAATAATCTTCTTAAAGAATGTCATCAGAAACTCTCGGAAGATGAAAGCACAATTTTCAATGAGAAAGTTAAATATGACAGACTTCATAATTGGAACAAAGACTTGTAAGACCAACTTGATTCTATTGGTACAAGAGATTATCTCAACGAACTACGAATGCTTAAAGAAGAAATTGTCGGAAGTCGAGATCGGGAAATTACTCTTCAAGCAAAGCTAGATAACTTGGAGAACATTGAGATGAACTTGTTATTTGACTCGGAACGAGAAAATCTCAAAGTTCAATGTGAATCATCCAAGAATGATTTAGTTATTGCGCTCGAAAAGGTCAAAAGGTTGGAAGAAGAAAACTCGAGCTTAAAAGAGAGTTTATCTAGAAATAGCAGCTCAGAAAAATTAACCTCGATATTGGGAGCATGTAGAATTCATCGTGATATACGAGAATTGGGCTACGAAGGAATAAACGCTCCTGGTACTTTCAAAGAGGTAAAAAATTTCACAGCTAAAGATTCTTCTAAACCAAAACCTTCCACGGTTGACAAAAGTGAAGTATCTGTACCAACTGTCGATGACGAAAAGAGGAAATTATGTCAAGCTCCAAAGCAAGCACATACACATTTAGTAACACTAAACATAACTTTACCCATTCTACTAAACATTGTTTTTATTGTGGAAAACCAGGTCACTTGCAAAGGAATTGCAGATATCTTAAACGAGATAAAACTAGATCTGATTATGTTAAGATGACAAGATCTGATGTTCCAAACTGGAGAAAAAACTGAGTCTCATAATTTCAGTTCTTCTAGTATTCCCTCCAAGAAGTTTCATAATTATATTGGGAAAAAATATAAATACGTTGCTCCAAAAGCTACTCAGAAATGGGTATCAAAGAAGATCAATAAAGCAACGAGTACGATTAAGAAGGATCTCCCAGACAAGAGTTCGACAAGGGATAACATCTTAAAAAGGTATGGAACAGTTATTGAAAGTTTCAAGGAAGTTGTTAAATTCCTAGAGTCCATGCATGATTTTGTTTCGAATACCTGTGGTGAGCCAGATTTTGTTCACCTCAAGACAACCTGATTGTATTGGAAGTGCATCCTCACCAAGAAGCCCTAGTAAATGCGGTGAGGATTGGAAAAGAATTGGGGAACACATATTATGTTGGGTAATTTTTGAATATGTGGAACAATTTATTGTTTCGAGCTGAGTTTAACTCGCTTACATATTTCTCGAAATATGTGTTGGTAAGCTTTCGCTTTAACCAAGTTCATCTTTACTCGTGACAAAGTCATGTTGATTATTTCAATAACTTGAAAATCGTTTTGATGAAAAATAGTTTGTGAATAACAACTATATAACATCCTCTAAGAAAGTTTCAATGATTGAAATGAGAGTTTAGAAACAAGTAACCATGTTTGGATATAAACATAGTGTGTTATCACATTTGTGTAGAAGTCCCAAACCGGGAACCCAAAGTATGCGTACCCGTACGCGTACCGGCGATTGTTGGAAATCCGAGTAAGTATGCGTACCCGTACGCATACTGGCGGAAGTTTCACGTCCATGAATTTCTGCTGGAGTTTGAAAGTGAAAAACAAACTCAATCCGGTTACTTAAGTACGCGTACCCGTTTGCATACTTAAGTAGGTTACTTTCTAAAATCGGTTTGTTCATGAACTAAAACATTTATATAATAAGGAATGAAATCTTTTGCAAACCGTGGCTATGATGTTCATGAATTGATTCGAGTGAATCAAAATCGATTTTGCTTCAATTGTATCTTGTATACTTCTATGAGATCTAAGCAATTGAACAACTCTCTAACTAGTTTCATTTGAACTAGTTATGGTTAAGATGAATATGGCTAAATACCACGTGTATGATTCTTAATTTTTTTTTTTTGCTTAATCGTAAGAATTTTATTACTAAAACCCAACACCAAAGTTTACAAAAGGATTATTTGTCTAGACACTAGCTTGTATTAAGATGCTAAAAAACCTCAAAAATTTAAACCACAACTGCATAAAAACCTCGGGACCTCGTCCATATTTAAACACCAAATTGTATTAAGATGCTACAAACACTAGCTTACTATCAGACTTCGAACTAGAATGCAGTTGAGACCGAATTCGCCCTCCAAGCAGTTCAGCTGTAGTCGTGCTCCTTACATCTCTTGAACCTCACAAGCTTTATGCAATTGACTCTCTTAGCTGACGTCCTTCACAGCCTAAGAGTTTCTTCAGCCTAAGTGAAGACTTTTTGTACCAATCTGTCTCTAACAGATAATCATGCTTGATTTCCCTTTAGATCCAATAGATCAAGGCTTCAAAATCTGTTTGCAATATACAAATCTAGCAAACCTCACAAATTCGGAACACTTACACTCAGTTAGATGAGAAGGCTGGATTCTTAACCATCTCTCAAGAACAATTGTGAACTAATCAATTAACAATACTTTTCAGATATCTATCTTGAGGAATCACAAATCTGAGATGAAGAGAACTTTGTGATTTCTATCTATCTCTCTATTGAAAGAGATTACTAAAACCTCGATAACAAAAAGAACAAGGTTAGGATACACGAACTATCAGCGTAAAGATAGTCGGACCTGGCTTCACGAATCCCTAAGTGAAATCTTTCAGTCGTAGACCTAATTTTGTTTCTCAGAGGAAACTGAGGTCAATAGAGGACGACTCTAACAATCAACTAGGAAACGGAAGTATCATGGATTGAATTTCTCATCTGAATGAGTCTCTCTAGATTACTTAGAGTTCAAGCTAAGATAACTTGAGATTTAAGCAAACACTTTATTTATTCAGATGAACCTCTAGTTAAGGTTTCAAGTAAGCATGTGAGAAGCTTGTCTTAAAATTACATAGATCCTTAGTAATCTTAGTTAGAACAATTTATTTTTCACAAACTATGTTTATTTCAAGTTGATCATTTGGAAATTTCCAAGCAATAATGCATATTGTATATGTCTATCAGAAATGTTTCAAATTATTTGTGTGAGAAAAATAACTGCTTGGCGATAGGTAATCATACTTGTATGTTTTACCAAGGCCATTCTGAATTCCGCATAATGTAGAGGTTCGCAAACCTGGTTTGAAAATCCTTTAAATATGAGCTCGGGAATTAGGTAGGTTCAAATGTAAGGAACCTTAAGCTCGCCAACGCTATTAGACCAGTCAAGAGACGACTAAGACGCACATGACTCGATTAATTAGAGATGAACCTTAATTAATAGAAAATAATCTAACAATGATTTAGATAATAAACTAGTATCACTAGATAGATCTCGAAAAATTATGCGAGATGGACTACTCGAGCGTGTCATTCAATTACCGGATGAAGAAAATATCATGAGTTTTATTTAAAGGGAATAATCTTTTTACAGTCAACCAACCTGGCTTCCCTTATCCAATCTTCTGGGAGCCTCAGTAATATTCCATGGTCTTATCTCAAAAACCGTTCGAGAAGAATTAATTTCTTCTCTTATCTTCTTCTTTCTCCTTCACTCTCTTCTGTTCTTCTTCCTTTCACTGCCAACCCCAAATCGAAGGGTTTGAGCTTGAATTTAGTGTGGTCTAATCTTAGTAAGCTTGATATTAGGATGTATCGGTGGAGTTGGTGTTTGTGTTGTGGTTGATTGAATTCGGGAGACGAGGGAATTGAAGCAGTTGAAATCGAAGTTAGGGTTTTGTTTTGAGAATGAAGAATCAAGAAAAGCAGAGTAGGATATAGGATTAGATGAGGGTGGTGATGCTGATTCAGGTTATTGATTCAGATTTACAAGATAAGGTAATTCAGGAATCATGAGTTTAGGGTTTTTGTTAATGAATAATTGATTTATTATGAAGTCAATTATGAAACTGAGAAATTAAGGATGGGTTTGTTTAGATTGAAGTTGTTTTGATTATATGGGGTTCTAATTTGAGTTTAATTGTGAAATTGAGAATTAGGGTTCATCATGTTCTTTCCAAATTTTGAAATTACGGTTCCTGGTTTTGAATTTATATAAATTAGATGTGGGGTTTGATTAAGAAGATGCAGGTTGAGACTGGAAATGATTATTGAGATGATTGGGTAAATTAGGGTGATGTTCAGGTTAAATCAAGTTCAGATGATGGATTCATATCTCAGTGATGTCAATATGATAATAGTTTAGTGAGAAGATTGGTGTTAGCTGTTTTGGTGGTGATGATGTTACTGTTGTGGTATTGTGGAGTGCAGGGAAGAGGTTGGTGGTTTATTGTTGAACTGGTGATGCTTATGAATCTCAGAACTTAGTTTATATGGAACGGAGCTGTGTTGGTTGGAGTGAGGGAAAGGAAATGGTGTTGGTGGAAATGTTTATGTAATGGATGTTGAACTGGAACTGTAGGTGGAGTTGTTGAAGGTTGGAATTATAAAACAACATACTAATATATTAATATCATTTGACAGTTCCTCGTTTGTAAATATCAGAGTATTGGGTTTAAGTTTGGTTTTAGTTCACTTTATGTATTTATGATTCTTAAAATCGTTCATCTGGAATTTATGCTTCAATTAGGTTGTAATCCTATTAGCTAAGCAGGTTTAGGAGTTGGGGTGTCACAAGACCAGGTATGCAAACCCCTTTGACTTTCATGAACTTCCAAGGTTTGCAAACCCTAATGACCTGACTTTACGAACTGTCAGGGTTTGCAAACCTGTCCAATTCCAGTATTAGTAGAAGTCACGAACTACTTTATATGTTTATGTTTGACTTTGATATGATTCTCATTGACACTTCTAAGACAATTATATTCACAAAATACTTTGTGGTCGTGTATAATTGATTGGTCTTTAATGCTATTGAACATCATTATATGCTTGTAAGTTAAAAGGCTATTGAGTAGCTACGAACCATCTTTATGCAAGGTTCCAGAACCCTTGACCATAATGCATATTATTCTATGTAATTTCGAGGAATACTTGTCACATGCTTACATAACTTCCTAATAAGAATTTCATATAAACTGAAAAAGTGTTTGTTTGGATCTCAAGCTGTTAGTGCATTGTTCGGTTGAACCCACTAAGCGTTGGTATGTCAAGTTTGGTTGTCATATTTTAGTGAATCAAAACTCATTTAAAGATTCACTTGATTATTTACTAGAGTTAACTTCGTATAGGTTAGCTAGTAGGTTACTAGGATATGAGACTTACAAATATTACATGAAGACTTGAAGAATGTGAAGAAGTAAAGATCTACAACGACGGCATCATCCTTCCACTTGAGGTTAGTAATATTTGACTTGAACTGTTTCATTCCTAACATATCTTTCAAGTCGTGCATATTGAAAACATAACTTCGAAGCCGTGAATGATTATACTCTAGTTAGACATAGTATTAAGGAATTACAATACGAAGTATAACGTCTATCGTTTGAACTTCGTATATAAGACATCGACATAATCGTATGAATGCTATTGTGATTATATGTATGGATATGGGTGAAGATTTCGTCCTAGGAAACAATGTTTTACATTCGTTTAAAGGAAGTACAATTCATAAACTTGTTTTATGAATCGAAAGGAAAATCACTAGGCTTATTGGTATTGTTATTCATTGCAAATCTTTGGATTACCAATATGTGTGTTTAGTATAACCGCTCATAACTTGTTTATGTATCTTGGTAAAACTATTCACAATGCCTGATTTTTGTATTTGTATGACTTTTATTAGTGAAACCGATCTTAAGTAATCACCTGAGATGGTATGATTGATATTTCTAATTGGTGTGACCATTCCTGGTCATTGAGTAACCGATCCTAGAACTTGGTTGGGATTAATCACAAGATGTGTAATTGATCCTTGCAGTAGGTTAACAAATTTTAGTAATTGGTGTGACCGATCCTATAACTTGTGCAACCGAATACAAGTTTATACCATATATATGTGGTAATCGATCCTAGTACCTCGTCAACCAACTTTTGGTAACTAGTGTAACCGATCCTAGTACCCACATGGAGGTAGAACCGAAACTTGTTTTGGTAGAACCGTTAAACCCATGAATGGTGATTGAATGTTTTTGATCAATCACATAGTTCTTGGAAATTAGATGAACCAATTCTAAACTCGTTTGGAAGTGTGTCAAATCCGTTCCAAGATTGTAAATATGAAAAAGGATTTACAAAATAAAGATGTCGACATACTTTGAACATGTGCAGTAACTCTTATCTTTTATTGTCCAAAGATATTCCTTAATGGCTAAAGGAAATAATCCCGATCGAAATAAATTGAGAATCTTTTAATTAAGGTTTTTAGTTTTATATACTTTTAATTTCCAGCAATTAAAATGCATATCTTTAGAAAATAAAAATTGGTAATGTGCATTTACTAATTGGAGATTTTCTAATGAGATTTCAATCAATATTTGGACAGAGCATTTCCAGGAATCACGAAAACCGAATTTGGAAATATATTGTATATCTTGAGAATATTTTCGGTTTTGGAAATTCCTTGGTGTCCAAACTTCCTTGGTCTATAAATTTTGAAGTTTTCATTTCAAGCGAACTAATCCTCAGATCCAGCAAAACTACCTAGTTGTGTTGTTACTGGTGGAGCCGTCTATTCGGAGAGGAAAGTACCCTAATTAGGCGAAATCTCTTACGACCGCTCGTTTTAAAGACTTCTTTGGGATTGGGAACCTTTACGAGTACCGTTGGTGGGAAACTAGATAATTGCAGTTTATTATTAGTTTTCGATTGATTTGATTGACTAACGGTGGTGAACTTTGATTGCACCTAATTTGTTTATGCTTGAGAATCTTCTCTTCTGATATAAGATTTACTCAAACTAGATCGAAGTTTCGACGGGGATATTTAGACTGTTTGTAGATTTAAAGATGTCTTGTGATAATCCATTGTTAACAGACTCTGTTCTGTGTGTGATTTATCACAAGAGATTCAAGTTGATTGTATGCATGTGTTTATTGAAGATCTAAGAAGATTTGAAGACAAAGAAGATTGCTTGTTTGAGTTCATAATCTTTGGTGTGCACAAAACTTGATCGGCTGGGGATCCAACTATAATCGGTTTATCTTTGTGATAACCTTGATTGATTAGTTGAGTAGATCGACATCAATATATTGTCTTTGTGACTAAGAAGTATTGAATGCAAAATCTAGACAGCTACTTTGGTAGTTGTATTGAGTGAGATAGATCTAAGAACCTGACAAAGGAGTTTATTGGGATAAACGGAAGAGCCTTTTGTAAAACTCATATCACTTGTTTGAAAAGAGTTGTTACCGAACAGATTTGTTGTTCTGTTACTGTTTGGAATACGAACCAAAGGAATTGTTCCAAGTGCGAGACTTATTACAAGTTGGAGGCGCATGGATACAGACGGAACTAGGTGAACTATAGGTTTAATTGCTCGGTCTCAATTATACGAAGTTGGTTTAGATTTTGTATAGCGGCTTAATCCTGAGAGTATTCAATTCTGGACAAGGTCCCGGGGTTTTTCTGCATTTGCGGTTTCCTCGTTAATAAAATCTTGTTGTGTCTTTTTCTTTTCTATTTACGCAATTATAATTGTTTATTATAACAATCCTATTGTGTTTGGCTAAGTCCGAACCTATTATCAAGTAATCATACTTCGTTGTTGTATTATCTCGATCTTGAATCCATAGTCAATCACACAAGTTATCTTGTTGTCGTATTGTCTCGATCTCGTATCCATAGACGATCACACGAAGTGTGAACCGATTAGTTGTATTGTCTCGACTCAGTCCATAGACAATCACTTTCGGAGAAAGAACTTATAGGTGGAAAAGTTTTAGATTGAGGTATATTTGGGTACCCTCGTCTTTTCAATTGGTATCAGAGCAGGCAAACACAAAAGTATCTAACAATATGTGTTTGGTGCGATCCAACTGATAGACGCATTTATGTGTCTAATATAGCTCATTTGTATATATTGTTAGTACTCGATATTGTACTTATTTGATTATTTTATGTATTTGTAGGTGTTTTTGGAAAATAATCACTTGCGGCGAATTTGGCTAAAAATGTGGCATTTGGACCTCCGTTGATAACGTACCGGAAGCGCCTCAGAAGTGTACCGGAAGTATCCCAGAAATACCCCAGAGGAACCCCGGAAAAGTCCGGAAAACATCCAAGAAAAATTACTAAAGGCACCCAAGATTTAGTTATTTCCACCCCAAGAATTTTATTTCAACCCCACTTGCTATTCGCACCCCATCAGAGGATAGGGGGCATTCCTTCTCAAAATTCAAAAATGGGTTTTTGGCGGGAAGACTTGTTACAGCACTGGCAGATTTGGTGATCGATTTTGGACGTGATTTTTGGAGATTCAATTGCTGTATTTGCTACTAATGGGCTGTAATTGAGTAAACAAGTCTGTTACGATCGATTGGACCCAACCAATTGGGCTGGAATGACCGGGAGAATGGATCAAAGTCCAAACAGGACAGTACCGTGCTGTTCACTTTCAAATATTTGTGAGAGATTTGTGGAAGACTTTTACGCTAGATAACTATGCACCTAGTCTTGTTCAAGTATTAAGGGAAGTTTGGAGCGTAATAAATGGCCAGAGGACGCGTACAAAGAAACAGAAAAGAGATTATTCTCTCAACTGCTCGAGAAGAAAAAAAAAGAGAAATACTCTCGGATTTGCACGAGAATTTTGGTTCTGTTGGCTATATAAAGCATTGCTTAGAGTCTTAGAGGGGTTAGAAACCCTTAGGAGAGAGTTAGGAGGAGTTTAGAGACGAGTAGAGGAAGTTACAGAGAATTGGTGCTGCTGCTGCTGCTGCCATTGAAGAACCTGAAGAACACGAAGAACAGACTCGCAGAGTCCGTCGTTCTTCAGCAGTCTTAATTTCAAAACCAACTGTCGTTGTTTTACAGCAGTTAGTGCTACTATCGTTGTTTATTAAGACCCTTCCACTTTGTAACAGTGACGCTGTAACATTTATACAGCGTTGCAAACTTCTTTTTACACCATTTTCATCAATAAAAACACATTATTAAGCCATGAATACATCTTATGATCATGTTTTTGGGATGAGGAGCTAAACCCAATCCAAGGGGTGACAGAGGAAGCCATTCTCACAATAATTATGTGGTAATCTCTATTTTATTAATTTATGCAATATTTTTATATGATTAATTGCATTGATAAAAATGATTTAAATGATTTTTATTAATCAACTGTGTTTTCCCTTGATAATGCATGCTTAGTTTTAGACTCTTGATGCATTATACTTGTGATTAACATTTGATATTTTGGAAAATCTGCTCTTGGCAATTTTTAGAATCAACCCAATTATTTAAATTGCATAGTAAAAAATATTAGATCACATAAGTATTGTTGATTGGTGGAATCTTAACCCCTATTTCTCCATAAAATTTTACTCTAAAGGTTTGAACTATTTTATTTATTTGTGTGTTTAATTTAAATCTAAAAAAAAATTGTTTTCTTCACAAGTCTGAAAAGACCCCTTTTTACCACTACTACTACAATCACTTTTGATAAACCATCAAATTTTTGGCGCCACCGACGCGTACCTGTGTTTAGTTAGCATTTTTTTTTTAGATTTTTTTTATTATTTTTGTTCTTCTTTACGTTTTTGGTTTTTTTTGTTTCCTTGCAGATTTTTGAAGATTGGAGCGAAAGACAATTTTTCCAAAGCTTGTGGTGATTTACTTAAAGTTTGGGAGCGAAAAGCAAAGCTAAAGGAGCGAAAGAAGAAGAATTTTATTTATTTATTTTGATAAAAAGAGAGAAAAAAAAGAGAGACATTTTTTTTTGTAATTTTTTTTTTTTTAGACTTTCTTTTCTTTTGTATTTTTTTTATGGACTTTGGACATTAATTTTGGGACATTTTATTTTTATTTTTAAACCCTACGGAAGGGTATCCTTAAATACAAACTGTTTGCAGGGAAGGACGGTGATTACAATATCACCTCGGCCCCTCGGGTTCGCACACGACATAGGAGTCGTGGCCCGAGTCGACTTCAGCGGTTCTTCGCCCGTCTGGTACGGGAGGTAAAATTCTAAACACCCGCGAATCTCCTGCAAGCGGGTTACTGGACTCCTTAAGGTGAATATATGCTGAGGACTTGAATATGGAATGTTTTTAAATTCCTAGTAAAGGGCAAGGACTGGACCATATAAGATAAGGGTTCGGATTTCATCACCGCTCCCTTCTTGCCCGCCTTAGGAAAACGAAACCTAAAGCGAACCTAAGCCTAAAATTTGGACTAGAAATAGACCTATAGGGTATCGAGATTAACAGGACAATCATTCGAAAAATATTGGTTACTCTTTTAAGCATACCTCGAAGTTCTTGACGGTTTCTGCGAGTTGAATGCGTGACTGCGCCGCATTGGATCGGTGAGGTTTTGGGTATCAAAGCTCCACTGAGCTTCCCTCGCCTCGATTCAACTTGCTTTAACTCGGATTGATTCCAGAGGGGTTTGCTCAAATTGTAACGAATTCCCTTTCGAAGGATTAGAAGCTGGTCTAGAAACAATCTAAGTGGAGCCATCATGCTTGTTGTTTGCTAGAAATCTTTAGGTTTGCTGTGGTAAAGTCGAGTCAGCCTGCTGTGTGATTGCTAGAACCTTCTTGTTAGGATTTTTATTTCTTTTTGAATTTTTTTTTAGTGTATGCCCGATTTTGTTAGGGCTTGGAAAAGAGATACTCTAGGTCGATTGATTAGCGAAAAACCTAGTAGTTCTTCTGATTTAAGCAGGGAGCTCGAAGACTTTTCTTTGGAGAGCCCTGTTTTTGGAAACTTCTGTTTTGAGAATTTGTCTCTTTGTGAGGATAGTACCCCTAGTACTTCTGTTGTGCCAGCGATGGCAACTTTGAAAGATTACATGTTCCCAACTAGGACCAACCGAGCTTCATGCATTAAATTGCCAGCCACTACGGCTAATTTCGAGATAAAACCTAGTATTCTTCAAATGATCCCTATATTCTTAGGAAAAGATGATGAGAACCCTTATTTTCATATTAGGGACTTTGAGGAAATCTGTGGGACAATTAGAATAAAAGACCTTACTGATGAAGTCTTGAAACTTAAGATGTTTCCATTTTCCTTGAGAGATAAAGCCAAGACCTGGCTAAACAACCTACCATCTGAATCTATTGAAACATGGCAGGAACTTATTGCTGCCTTCTATATGAAATTCTACCCTAAGCATAAAACTGCAGCTGTTAGGCAGAAAATTAGTGCTAGTGTGCAACAAGAGGGAGAGTCTCTTTATAGGTTTTTAGAGCGATTCAATGATCTCCTATCTCAGTGCCCTCACCATGGATTTGATAATATGAAACTTGTACAGATTATTTATGATGGTTTAGACTATTCGACCAAAGCCATGGTTGAGTCTATGTGCGCTGGTGAGTTCACTAGTAAAAATGATGATGATGCTTTTGCCTTCTTAGGAGCTATCGCTGAAAAATCCCAACAGTGGGAATCTTGTGTTGAACCCCCTAAAAGACTCTTGGTCAATAGAAGTAGCACCAATATGGTTAGAGCTGGCAAACGGGCGGGCCGGGGCTGGCTTGTTACGGGTTACACGGGTTCGGGTTAACACGGGTCAAAACCCGCGGGTTGATATTCTTCACGGGTGGTCATTTCATCAACCCGCACCCGTAACGGGTTAAACCTGCGGGTTCACGGGTTAACCCGTTTATGGTGAGTCAACTCGCCAGAAACCGATTTATGGTGAGTCAACCTGCGGGTTCACGGGTTACAAGTACAACCACCAGCCACCTGTAGGAGCATCTCATGACTCAACAACATATCATCTTGCACATCAACAAACCACCAGTTCAGTTCATCCAACATTACCCATTCCTACTAGCAATTCAAAGTAACTCATCTTCCAGACAACTACCTCCTCCCTTAACACCACAAAGCTACCATCTTAAAGCAAAACCCCTATCAGTTCATACACCAACACCACCAGCCATATCATCACCTCAGTTATATTTACATTCATTTAAACTTCCAACTCAGGAACCTTAATTTATAATATGGGGAAGAACATGAGAGAAACCCTAATTCAGTGAATTCATAATTTTACAAATAACTCAAATTAAACCTCCATATAACCGATTCAACTTTAATTGAACAAATCCATATAAGATTCATCAATTCGTATTCAATTTTACTCAAGATAAATTCAAATTACAAGAACCCTAAATTACCTTTCTCACGAGAACAGCTTCACCTCATCGATTAAACAGCAACCCCCTATGAAATACTTGATTCCACCCTCAATTCATCATAAACTTCAACGAATTCGGAATCTCAAAAACCCTAAAGTAATCCTCAGATCAATACATCCCTAATTCGAACCCAAATCAAAAATAAAAATATTCAATTAAACAAACCCATCTCTAATTTATTCTTAATCATCATCTAATTCGATTTCCAATTAAATTTACAGAAAATCCCTAATCCTCGATTACCCTTCTTCTTCACTCTGAGTTGTATCGACAACTACCTCAGCTCCTTCATCATATGTAAAAACCCATTGTTGATTTTACTCAATCACTTCTCACTCTCATCTCGTAAGCCTCTCACAGACGAAGAACAGGAAGAAAAGAAGAAGAAAGAGATGAGAAGGAGAAATAAAAACGAAGAAGAAGAAGAAAGGATAAAGAATAAGAGAAATGACTCCTGCTCGACACGTTTTGGTGATAAGACCAAATTAAATTGGAAGTACGGGTTTACGGGTTAACCCGCGGTTTTGCGGTCCGGGACGGGTTAACCCGTTTCTCGACGGGTCACCATTTCTACAACCCGAACCCGGCTTGTTTAGAAACCAGCCGGTCCGGGTTCGGGCTTTCACGGTCCGGGCACGGGTTAACCCGCGGGTTTCGGCTTGTTTGCCAGCTCTAAATATGGTAGATACGAGTTTTGCGTCAGATGCTAAGTTTGCTGCTTTATCCAGAAGGTTAGAAGCTTTAGAAATGGGTCAGACTAAAAATAGGTCCCTTGTTGAACCTAATAGAGCCTCTCAAGTCTCTAGTTGTGGAATAGAGCCCGATAATTCGTTTTGGGAAGGTCATGTTAGTGAAGAGCAAGCCCATGCTGTCTATAACAACTCTAGGTTTGAGAACCGTCAGAAGTTTGACCCATACTCAAAAACCTACAACCCTGGTTGGAGAAACCATCCTAATTTCTCTTGGTCTAAGGGCCAGAATCAAGGCCAGTCTAGCAATTCTCAGCCTCCCCCAGGTTTTGGTTTTAAGAACTTTTCAGGTCAAACCCAGTTTCAGAACACTTCCGAGAAAAAGATCTCTACCTTAGAGGATACTCTCACTATGTTAGCAAATAACCATGAAATGTTAACAAAGAACCACATGAGCTTTCAACAAGAAACTAGGCAAGAATTGAAGAATAATTCCCAGAGTCTTGCCAAATTATAACTTCAAGTAGGACAAATAGCTAAGTTCATAAGTGAGAGAGAATATGGAAGGTTCCCTAGTCATACTGATCCTAACCCTAGAGGAGAGAAATCGTACAATCATGTGAATGCTGTCACAACCCTAAGAAGTGGAAAGAAAGTTGACAACAAGGTCGCCATGCATGATAGTGAACATGCTGTAGTTCACCCTGCTGAGCCAGAAAATGAGGAGACTGATAAAGTCTCCAAAGAGACCAATGAGGGTCCTGTTAATCCCGGCTTTGTTCCCAGATCCCCGTTTCCCCAGCTGCTAGTTCCGACTAAGAGGGAGTCCAACTTTAATGATATATTGGAGGTTTTTAAGCAGGTTAATATCAACCTTACATTATTAGATGCAATTAGGCAGATTCCCTCTTATGCCAAGTTCCTTAAGGACTTGTGTACGCGAAAGCGTAAGCTCAGTGTCCAGAAGAAAGCCTTCATAGCTAGTCATGTGAGTTCTATTATTCAGAATACCACTACTCCTAAGTATAAAGACCCAGGGTCCCCTACCATTTCTTGTACAATAGGTAAGTACCGTGTTGAGAAAGCGTTGCTTGACTTAGGAGCCAGTGTGAACTTACTGCCATACCATGTGTACCTTAAGCTAGGACTTGGTGAGATGAAACCTACCCAGATAACACTCCAGTTAGCTGATAGGTCCGTTAAGATTCCTCGTGGTGTGATCGAGGATGTTCTCATAGAGGTTGACAAGTTTATTTATCCAGTGGATTTTGTTATCCTAGATACCCAACCTGTCCCTGACCCAGAGAACCAAATACCAGTGATTTTAGGTCGCCCGTTTTTAGCTACATCCAATGCGATCATTAACTGTCGAAATGGTATTATGAATTTGTCTTTTGGTAATATGACTATTGAGCTGAATATTTTTAATATTAGTAAGCTACCCTCTGAACTAGATGACTCGAATATAGAAGAGGTGAACATGATAGGAACATTAGTTGAGGAGTCATTACCAAACAATTTGTTAGAAGATCCATTAGAAAAATGCCTAGCTCACTTTGGGATTGATTTTGATGATGATAATGTAATTAATGAGGTGAATGCTTTGTTAGATTCAAGCCCTTTGTTAGATACTAGTAATGGATGGAAACCTAAGTTCGAACCACTACCAGTTTCTAAGTCTACCCTAGTTCCTTCTTTAGAAAAGCCTCCTAAGTTGGACCTAAAACCATTGCCAGATACCCTGAAGTATGTGTTTTTAGGCCCGTCTGAGACTTTACCTGTGATTGTTTCTTCCGACTTGGATAGAGATCAAGAAAGTAGGCTAGTAACCGTCATTCAAAACAACAAGGAAGCTTTAGGGTGGACCATAGCAGACATTAAGGGTATAAGTCCTACTGTTTGTATGCATCAGATCTATTTAGAGGAAGACACCAAACCTTCTAGGGAGATGCAACGTCGACTAAACCCCAATATGAAAGAAGTAGTTCGAACTGAGGTTCTTAAGCTATTAGATGCAGGAATTATCTACCCTATTTCAGACAGTAAGTGGGTCAGCCCCGTTCAGGTTGTTCCCAAGAAATCTGGTATTACTGTAGTCCAGAATAATAACAATGAGTTAATCCCGACCCGAATGACCACGGGTTGGCGTGTTTGTATTGACTATAGGAAATTGAACAAGGTCACTAGGAAGGACCACTTTCCCCTTCCCCTTTTTAGAGCCTTTTCCTACAGGTGATGCTGAGGAGGTCCCTCTGGAGGACCCTGTTTACCCTTGATTGACCATCGAGGTGATTTGTATGTTGTATAATTTCTATATTCAGTTTTTGGTTTCACTTCACTCAGGTACTATCTTTCCGAAATCTCTCTTTACTATTTCCTCATGTTACTTATATTCTTGGTACTGTTCTTTCATGAGAAACATTGAGGACAATGTTAGATTTAAGTTTGGGGGTGGGGAAGAAACTTTTTGTTAGCTTTTAGTTGCAATAAATAAATAAACTCCAGAGCCTAGAAATTTATGCCTATTGAGGATTGCACTAACTAATCTAAGTGGATGGAAGCATTTTGATTGTAGGAGTTTGAGGAACCAATCTGATTAGATGGAAACATCTAAAAGAGTCTATTCATAAAAGCACAGAGCTCAGGTGTTAGAAATAACATGATAGTTTCACCATATCTCGTTGAGTCCTTTTCACTTCTATTTTTATTTTATTTTGTTTTTAAACTATGTTTCTCTAAGTGATAGGTGGGGCCCACGATTCAAGTTGTTACCAATGCTAGGGTGAATTAGAGTGATTGAGATACCATGAAGAAAAAAAAAAAAAAGTTGAAAAAAAAGTTGAAAAAAAATTGAAAAAAAAAAAGAAGAAAGAAATTGAGACCAGACCATTTGACCAAAAGGAATAAATTCAATAAAGTCGACCACTGGTACCCTTGTATATGCCAGTTGTGTTGACCTAGAGTTAGGTTATCGACCACTGGTACCCTTGTATATGCCAGTGTGTTGATATTAGTCAGACTAGTATCTCAATCCATTAGGATAGGTTCAATTTTGCGGAGGCCTTCAGACAGATATGGGAAACGTCGTTCACTTAGTAAACATCAAAACCATCTATGTTTTCTATATCCATCTTCTTGATCTATCCATGTGATTAGTTTAGACTCCGAATATGATGTCCATAGTGCAACTATCTGAGTAGAGCTCTGTCACTTTATATGAATTTTAGTATGCTTGAGTGCAAACTCGTGTACAGCAATTGGAATTTCGCATCAGGGTACTTCTTCCTGTAGTCAATAAGTATGCCAACCAAGGAGATTCTTTAGTGCCTTCCAAGGTTCTGCGTAGATAGCTAAGGTCTGGAGTACAGGTTTTGTGGGTATATCTCTGGTAAGCCCTCCCGAGACTATAACTCGGACACTAGGGCCACCTAGGGGTTTAAAGGCTTATTGCATACGCTAAATGCAATCGACGATGCCTGCGACAGTGAGTTAGGATTTTATTTTGTAGTTTTGATTTGCTCGGGACTAGCAAATAATAAGTTTGGGGGCATTTGATAGACGCATTTATGTGTCTAATATAGCTCATTTGTATATATTGTTAGTACTCGATATTGTACTTATTTGATTATTTTATGTATTTGTAGGTGTTTTTGGAAAATAATCACTTGCGGCGAATTTGGCTAAAAATGTGGCATTTGGACCTCCGTTGATAACGTACCGGAAGCGCCTCAGAAGTGTACCGGAAGTATCCCAGAAATACCCCAGAGGAACCCCGGAAAAGTCCGGAAAACATCCAAGAAAAATTACTAAAGGCACCCAAGATTTAGTTATTTCCACCCCAAGAATTTTATTTCAACCCCACTTGCTATTCTCACCCCATCAGAGGATAGGGGGCATTCCTTCTCAAAATTCAAAAATGGGTTTTTGGCGGGAAGACTTGTTACAGCACTGGCAGATTTGGTGATCGAATTTTGGACGTGATTTTTGGAGATTCAATTGCTGTATTTGCTACTAATGGGCTGTAATTGAGTAAACAAGTCTGTTACGATCGATTGGACCCAACCAATTGGGCTGGAATGACCGGGAGAATGGATCAAAGTCCAAACAGGACAGTACCGTGCTGTTCACTTTCAAATATTTGTGAGAGATTTGTGGAAGACTTTTACGCTAGATAACTATGCACCTAGTCTTGTTCAAGTATTAAGGGAAGTTTGGAGCGTAATAAATGGCCAGAGGACGCGTACAAAGAAACAGAAAAGAGATTATTCTCTCAACTGCTCGAGAAGAAAAAAAAAAGAGAAATACTCTCGGATTTGCACGAGAATTTTGGTTCTGTTGGCTATATAAAGCATTGCTTAGAGTCTTAGAGGGGTTAGAAACCCTTAGGAGAGAGTTAGGAGGAGTTTAGAGACGAGTAGAGGAAGTTACAGAGAATTGGTGCTGCTGCTGCTGCTGCCATTGAAGAACCTGAAGAACACGAAGAACAGACTCGCAGAGTCCGTCGTTCTTCAGCAGTCTTAATTTCAAAACCAACTGTCGTTGTTTTACAGCAGTTAGTGCTACTATCGTTGTTTATTAAGACCCTTCCACTTTGTAACAGTGACGCTGTAACATTTACACAGCGTTGCAAACTTCTTTTTACACCATTTTCATCAATAAAAACACATTATTAAGCCATGAATACATCTTATGATCATGTTTTTGGGATGAGGAGCTAAACCCAATCCAAGGGGTGACAGAGGAAGCCATTCTCACAATAATTATGTGGTAATCTCTATTTTATTAATTTATGCAATATTTTTATATGATTAATTGCATTGATAAAAATGATTTAAATGGTTTTTATTAATCAACTGTGTTTTCCCTTGATAATGCATGCTTAGTTTTAGACTCTTGATGCATTATACTTGTGATTAACATTTGATATTTTGGAAAATCTGCTCTTGGCAATTTTTAGAATCAACCCAATTATTTAAATTGCATAGTAAAAAATATTAGATCACATAAGTATTGTTGATTGGTGGAATCTTAACCCCTATTTCTCCATAAAATTTTACTCTAAAGGTTTGAACTATTTTATTTATTTGTGTGTTTAATTTAAATCTAAAAAAAAATTATTTTCTTCACAAGTCTGAAAAGACCCCTTTTTACCACTACTACTACAATCACTTTTGATAAACCATCAAATTTTTGGCGCCACCGACGCGGACCTGTGTTTAGTTAGCATTTTTTTTTTTAGATTTTTTTTATTATTTTTGTTCTTCTTTACGTTTTTGGTTTTTTTTGTTTCCTTGCAGATTTTTGAAGATTGGAGCGAAAGACAATTTTTCCAAAGCTTGTGGTGATTTACTTAAAGTTTGGGAGCGAAAAGCAAAGCTAAAGGAGCGAAAGAAGAAGAATTTTATTTATTTATTTTGATAAAAAGAGAGAAAAAAAAGAGAGACATTTTTCAAATGAATAGAAAAGTCGTCGATGGTTATGATCGCCCGAAAATAGAAAATTCGGAAACTGAGTTTAAACGCTTAGTGGTCTTTTCAAATGAATAAAAGGCTTTTGCTAAGCAGAATTCAGATGGTTTGAATGCTATTATACATGCTGTAAGTCGTGATCTACAACATCATGTATCAACATGTCAAACTTCGAAAGAGGCTTCGGATAATCTTAAGATCGTATTCGAAGGAAACACGTCAGAGAAAGAAACTAGACTTCAAACTCTTACGTCCGATTGGGAAAACCTTTGAATGGATGACAACGACACTTTTTAAGAGTTTTATATCAAACTCTCTGAGATGGTAAATGCTTCTTTCTCTCTTGGAAAGACTATTTCTGAAAAGGATATAGTGTGCAAAATTCTCAGATCATTGCCATATAGATACAATTCTAAGAAGCATGCAATCATAGAAGCAAATGATCTTTTAACACTCTCACGAATCACACTCGTTGGAAAGTTAAAGATCTTTGATCATGAATCACAATCTTTTCAAACTAAAGGAATCGCTTTTAAAGCTGCAAAATTCCGAAAGCTCCAATGGAGAGAAATAGACAGATGGATGCTTCAGATGAACAGATTGCAGAAAATTTTGATGATGAAATTGAACAATCATTATCATTGATTACTAGACAGTTTCGAGATCTCTTAAATAAAAGAAGTAAGAGATTCATAAAGGATACTCATCGATCTTCGCGTCCACATGATCGAGTTCCTGTAAAAAAGAATCAGGAAGAAGCTAATGAATATCAGCCTCAGCACTTTATGTGTAAAGGGTTTGGTCATATTTCTAAAGACTGTCCCAATCTTAAGAAATACACTGGAAGCAAGGCTCTGGATGTAACTCTAGATGAGACCTCTGATTCATATGATTCCGAAGAAGAGGAAACATCTAATATTGCATTAGTTGTCAATCTTATTCCTTCCTTCTCCATTAATGATTTACCCATTTTAAAAATGGACATGTCTTCCGATATTATTAAATCATCTAATGGTAAAGGGAAAAATAAGATAAGGTGCAAAAACTGTCTCAAAAACAGAATTGCTAAAAGTTGCATAGGAAACCCAAGTTAATCTCAAGATCGAGGTAACAAAAAGATAATTTCTCATACGATACTAGATCAAGGACACTCTGGTTGTTCAAAATTCCATAATGAGAGAAAATCTCATACTAATACCACCTGATCGGTATTAGAATTCTTTCCTCAACACATGTGCCAAATTTTTGTGAGGAAGAAGAAAGATGAAGGCACTTTTGTGTAGATTATGGAAATAAAATAGTAATTGAAAAATATATGAGATATTCGTATCTTTACGAATATTATATTTATCGGGAGTATGAAATTATAAAAAGATCCTTCTCTTTTATTGGTCATTCCTTGTCCGAACTATGAGTCTGGATCCAATGTCGCCTCTTGATAAGATGCTAGATCATAAAGATCACTTTAAGAATAAGTCTGCATCTTCTCTTGATATAGAGAAATCAAATAGAAAAATCAAAAAAAGAGATTGGCTTAGCAAGAAGGAAAGAGAGAATATGCTGAAGAAAGATCAGTGTATTGTAGCATTGACACATTTTTGTGTTCAACCAAAGACAGAATTACATGTTCTTGCAGAATCCTTCACGAAAATTTCTCAACTGCAAGAAATTCTGGTCAAACAACAACGTTATTTACTTGAAGAATTTCACAAGCTGAAGACTGAAAGTAATAATCTTCCTTCCTCTAGCATTGAGATGAAGGATTAATCAAGGAAAAATAGACATCAATTTTTGATTTCTTTCGATAATTGTATAAGGTCTATTTTGAATAAAACTATCTATTATTTATGAATAAAGTTATTAGTTTATAAGTTTTCTTGTGATAGTTTTTCGATTACATAGCCTGTGCTTGAATGCTTTATTTTATTGCTATGTATGTTTATGGGATGTTTGATTTCGGTTTTCATAACCTTGATATTCGATCTCATGTTTTGTGAACCCTTATGGTTTGGGTGGCTTTTTGGTTTAGCAGGATTAAGTGCTAGCCCATGTTGGTAGGCTTTATCAAAGGATCATAATGGGTTCAGATTGAAACTAATATGTGGAAAAGTCACAATATGTTGAATCTTTTGGTTTAGCATAAAAGCATATGTGTTTCGGGGTTTCAACTTTTGCATCGCATTAGTTAAAACTGGTTTTCAACCTTTCTCTGGTAAAGGTTAGACCTTGTTGTTGTTCTTTTGTTTTGAGAGAGGATGACAACACAATGGAGGAGAGTTCTAATGTGAACTTGCGCTTAATGACATATATTTTGAGGGTGAAGAGGATGCGGAACTTGAGGTAACGAATTTTTTAGTTAATCGTTTTCCTGTTTAAGAAAAGCCTGATTTTATTGCATATATTTATTGCTTTTGCTTAACAAAATTTCGGTATAATTGATGTTTATTCGATTATTTGTGTATGGATGTGTGTGTGATTCAATTGTTTTCGGTTAGGAAAAACCATTGTTATCTTGCTTTATTGTTTGGTATCAATTATTTAGGCTTACAAAATTTCGGTGCAATTGTGGTACTTTAATGTCTATGTTTGTTTCAATTGCTTCCGGTTGAGGTAAATAACTATGCAAGTTGATTTATTTGGTTTGTATGAATTGTTTATGGCTTAACAAAAGGGGTTTTCGGGATGAATTGTTTAGTCCAATTCGATTCCGGATAAGAGAAACTAAGTTATTTCTGATCTTAGTTAGACTTATCAAAGTGGAGATTTCAGTTATTCAAGTCTAATCGAATGCCTTAATAAGAAATGCTAGTTAACTAACCTAGTACTTGTCTTGTTTAAAAGTGAAAGGTCTAAGTTATTATTTGAATAATTAGAACCCGATGAGAAAAATAGAGTTAATTCCGATCTTTATTTTGGTCTTATTGAATAAGCGATTGAATTTGTACAATCGGTTTAGCAAAAGAACTAAGGCGCTTAGTCGATTTTTTGATATGCTAAACTATTAGGGAAAATTGCTTCGGGCAATTGTTTCCTTGGTAACATATCAAAACAAAATTACTTTGTAGTTTCGGTTTAGATATTTGTTAATTATCTAAAATGGTGTGTGGAACCCTCGTGCTTAACTCTTATAGGTTGCAAGTCTTTTGAGATTTGTAAGATCCTTTCGATTTGTCCTTTATTTGCTCGTACTTTTTTCATTTTGTGACAAAAAAAGGGGAGAAATATATGGAGTAAACAAGTGATTTGGTATCACTAAGAAAAGGACAATGGAGCTTAAACGTTATATCTAACGAAAGAGTAAAGCATAGACTAAGGGGGGGGGTAACATATCATATCGATACTTGTAGTTATATGGACTACAAAGGGAACACCAAAGACGCGCGGATTGAAAATCTACCTATCTTACCTTTAGGGGGAGTATTACATTTGTTATTATAATGTCAACATCGGCATTTATGGATTGAATGTATACAGGTTATTGTGTTATTGAAACTTGGAATCAAGCGTATGAGTAATGAATTCTTGTAATTTGTTTATCCATATGATGTAAGAGTTTTGTCACTAAAATTGACAAAGGGGGAGATTGTTAGAGCATTGCTCGGTTGAACCCACCAAGCGTTGGTATGTCAAGTTTGTTTTTCATATTTTAGTGAAACAAAACTCATTTAAAGAGTCGCTTGATTATTTACTAGAGTAAACTTCGTATAGGGTAGCTAAAAAATTACTATTACATGAAGACTTACAAGTATTACATGAAGACTTACAAGTATTACATGAAGACTTGAAGAATGTGAAGAAGTAAAGAGCTACAACGACAACATCATCCTTCCACTTGAGTTTAGTAATATTTGACTTGAACTGTTTCATTCCTAACGTATCTTTCAAATCGTGCATATTGAAAACATAACTGCGAAGCTGTGAATGATTATACTCTAGTTAGACATAGTATTAAGGAATTACAATACAAAATATAACATCTATCTTTTGAACTTCGTATATAAGACATCGACATAATCGTATGGATGCTATTGTGATTATGTATATGTGTATGGGTGAAGATATCGTCCTAGGAAACAATTTTTTACATTCGTTTAAAGGAAGTACAATTCATAAACTTGTTTTATGAATCGAAAGGGAAATCGCTAGGCTTATTGGTATTGTTATTCATATTGGATTACCAATACGTGTGTTCAGTATAACCGCTCATAACTTGTTTATGTATCTTGTAAAACTAATCACAATGCCTGACTTTTGTATTGGTATGACTTTTATTAGTGAAACCGATCTTAAGTAATCACCTGAGATGGTATGATCTATATTTGTAATTGGTGTGACCATTCCTAGTCATTGGGTAACCGATCCTAGAACTTGATTGGGACTAATCAAAAGCTGTGTGATCGATCCTTGTAGTAGGTTAACATGTTTTAGTAATTGGTGTGACTGATCCTATAACTTGTGCAACCGAATACAAGTTTATACCATATATATCTGGTAACCGATCCTAGTACCTAGTCAACCAACTTTTGGTAACTAGTGTGACCGATCCTAGTACCCACATGGAGGCAGAACCGAAACTTGTTTTGGTAGAACCGTTAAACCCATGAATGGTGATTGAATGTTTTTGATCAATCACATAGTTCTTGGAAATCAGACAAACCAATTCTAAACTCGTTTGGAAGTGTGGCAAATCGGTTCCAAGATTGTAAATATGAAAAAGGATTTACAAAGTAAAGATGTCGACATAATTTGAACATGTGCAGTAACTCTTAACTTTTATTTTCCAAAGATATTCCTTAATAGCTAAAGGAAAGAATCCCGGATCGAAATAAATTGAGAATCTTTTAATTAAGGTTTTTACTTTTATATGCTTTTAATTTCCAGCAATTAAAATGCATATCTTTAGAAAATAAAACCGGTAATGTGCATTTACTAATTGGAGATTTTCTACTGAGATTTCGGTCAATATTTGGATAGAGCATTTCCAGGAATTATGAAAACCGAATTTGGAAATATATTGCATATTTTGAGAATATTTTTGGTTTTGGAAATTCCTTGGTGTCCAAACTTCCTTGGTCTATAAATATTGAAGTTTGCATTTCAAGCAAACTAATCCTCAGATCCAGCAAAACTACCTAGTTGTGTTGTTACTGGAGGAGCCGTCTATTCGGAGAGGAAAGTATCATAATTAGGCGAAATCTCTTACGACCACTCGTTTTAAAGACTTCTTTGGGATTGGGAAGCTCTACGAGTACCGTTGGTAGGAAACTAGATAATTGCAGTTTATTACTAGTTTTCGATTGATTTGATTGACTATGGTGGTTGAACTTTGATTGCACCTAGTTTGTTTATGCTTGAGAATCTTCTCTTCTGATATAAGATTCACTCAAACTAGATCAAAGTTTCGACGGGGATATTTAGACTGTTTGTAGATTTAAAGACGTCTTATGATAATCCATTGTTAACAGACTCCGTTCTGTGTGTGATTGATCACAAGAGATTCAAGTTGATTGTGTGCAGGTAGGGCTGCACAAGACCCACCCACGATACCCAAACCCACCCGTACCCGCTAAATCCGTGGGTTTTTAATCCATACCCGCCCGTTGTGGGTGCGGGGTTGGTTATGAAAAAAAAAACCCGCTGTCTATGGGTGCGAGGTTGGTTTAAGCTAATGCCCGCCCATACCCGCCCAAAAAACCCGCAGATTATATACCATTAGATAAAACAAATCCTAGTCGTCCATTATAAAACCCTAATACTAGTCGATAGGATAACTGATAACCCTCATTCACTTTCTACACTCTTCTCTCTGTTCGGCCTCTCCTCTTCTTCCTCCTCAGTTCTTCTTCTTCACCTACGAACGACAATTACCAGAAATCTTCACCAGAAATCGACAACAACAACTTCGAATCTTCACCATAAATCGACAACAATCGAAAAATCAACAGATTCAACACTTAATCTTCATCTGTGAACTTCCTAGATATGAATGTTTTGGGGGTTTTGGTTTTTTTTTCTCACTTAATCAAGGAGAATAGAAGTTACTCTAAATACTTGAATATAAAGCGGGTTTAAACCCGTTTAAACCCATACCCGCCCAACCCGTAGCGGGCGGGTAACAAAACCCGCCCGCTGTTTGTGGGTGCGGGGTTGGTTATGGAAAAAAAAAACCGCAGTCTGTGGGTGCGAGGTTGGTTTTATCTTATACCCGCCCATACCCGCCCATGTGCAGCCCTATGTGCAGGTGTTTATTGGAGATCTAAGAAGATTTGAAGACAAAGAATATTGCTTGTTTGAGTTCATAATCTATGGTGTGCACAAAACTTGATCGCTGGGGATCCAACTATAGTAGGTTTATCTTTGTGATAACCTTGATTGATTAGTTGAGTAGATCGATATCAATATATTGTCTTTGTGACTAAGAAGTATTGATTGCAAAATATACACAATTACTTTGGTAGTTGTATTGAGATAGATCTAAGAACCTGACAAAGGAGTTTATTGGGATAAACGAAAGAGCCTTTTGTCAAACTCATATCACTTTTTTGAAAAGAGTTGTTACCGAACAAATTTGTTGTTCTGTTACTGTTTGGAATACGAACCAAAGGAATTATTCCAAGTGCGTGACTTATTACAAGTTGGAGGCGCATGGATACAGACTGAACTAGGTGAACTATAGGTTTAATTGCTCGGTCTCAACTATACGAAGTTGGTTTAGATTTTGTATAGCGGCTTAATCCTGAGAGTATTCAATTCTGGAAAAGGTCCCGGGGTTTTTCTGCATTTGTGGTTTCCTCGTTAATAAAATCTTGTTGTGTTTTTACTTTTATATTTCCACAATTATAATTTTTTATTATAATTATAAGTAAAATACACAAACGTTAATTCCTAATTACTCGATAGAAATCCTATTGTGTTTGGTTAAGTCTGAACCTATTATCAAGTAATCATACTTCGTTGTTGTATTGTCTCGATCTTGAATCCATAGTCAATCACACAAGTTATCTTGTTGTCGTATTGTCTCGATCTCGTATCCATAGACGATCACACGAAGTGTGAACCGATTAGTTGTATTGTCTCGACTCAGTCCATAGACAATCACTTTCGAAGAAAGGACCTATAGGTGAAAAAGTTTTAGATTGAGGTATATTTGGGTATCCTCGTCTTTTCACAATCTATCTTAGCTTGAATTCAAAGCTACCTAGAGCCTTGAAAATATATGAATAAAGAGACTATTGCAACTGGATTTCTTAATCCCTGGCACTCATGTGTCATAGTTGCAAATCTAGAGTCTTCATCTATAAACTAGGTTCTTCATAGAATTGTATTCTAGGTCACCACTTTAAAGACCTCACATAAACACAGTCTGACTATCTTTTACATGATTGTTCATGAATCTGGATCTTGTTATTATTGATGTTTGAGGTTTTTGTAATCTTGGATTAGGAACAAGATAAATAGCAAAGTTTTCTTCATCCCGGGCTTTGTGATTTCTCAAGATAGATATATAAACTATTTAATTTGTTTTAATTGTTCTTGAGAGGTGGTTAGTAATCCAGGCTGAAAAGGAGGGGGTACTAAGTACACCACCAACTTTTTTGTTAAATAACCTGTATGGGGAAAACCTAATTCAATTTTAAGTAGACCAACTTAATGATCCCTAACAATATGTAGATAGACTTTATATCTATATCTATTCACAACCAGAAAGTCTAGACAATAGATTCCATGAACCTGTATGTTAGAAGTATTTGGACGGTCTCAAAAATCAATATCCAAGATCAATCTGGTCTTATCCAAACAATCCAATCGGAATTTTTGCCAAATATAAAACTTGTTATCTATATTCAAGATACGAACGTAACAATAACGAGTCTCGTAATTGATCACAATTAATATGGACGTATCTACTAGAATTGATTACGTAATATTTGTGCTATTCCTATTATAAAGATAAAAAAAATACAATGCATAAAAGAAAAAACACAACACACCAGAAGTTTTATTAACGAGGAAACCACAACTACAGAAAAACCCTGGGACCTCGTCCATATTGAAGCACCAAATTGTATTAAGCCGCTACAAACACTAGCCTACTATCAGACTTCGGACTGGAATGCAGTTGAGACCTAATCAACCTCCAAGCAATTCATCTGTAGTCGTTCTCCTTACATATCTTGAACCTCACAAGCTTTATGCAATTGATTCTCTTAGTTGTTGTCCTTCACAGCCTAAGAGTTGCTTCAGCCTAAGTGAAGACTTTTTGTACCAATCTGCCTCTAATACATAATCATGTTTGATTCTCTTTAAATTGAATCGATCAAGGCTTGGGAATATGTTTGCAATAGACAAACAAACCTCACAAATCCGTAACACTTACACTCAGTTAACTGAGAAACCTGGATTCTTAACCATCTCTCAAGAACAAGTGTGAACTAATTAATTAGGAATAGTTTTCAGACATCTATCTTGAGGAATCACAAAGTATGAGATGAAGAGAACTTTGTGATTTATATATATCTCGCTCCTAAAAGAGATTACTAAAATCTCGACAACAAAAAGAACAAGGTTAGGATACACGAACTATTAACGTAAAGATAGTCGGACCTGGATTCATGAATCCCTAAGTGAAATCTTTCAGGCGTAGACCTAATTTTGTTTCTCAGAGGAAACCTTGGTCAATAGAGGATGACTCTAACAATCAACTAGGAAACAAAAGTATCATGGATTGAACTTCCCAACTGAATGAGACTCTTTAAGTTACTTAGAGTTCAAGCTAAGATAACTTGGGATTCAAGCAAATACTTTATCTGTTCAGATGAAATTATAGTTAAGGTTTCAAGTAAGCATGTGATAAGCTTGTCTTAAAATTACATAGATCCTTAGTAATCTTAGTCAGATCAATTTATTATTCACAAACCATATTTGTTTCGAGTTGATCATTTGGAAATTTCCAAGCAATAATGCATATTGTATATGTCTATCAGAAATGTTTCAAATTATTTGTATGAGAAAAAGAACTGCTTGGATATAGGTAATCATACTTGTATGTTTTACCAAGGCCAGTATGAATTACGCATGATGTAGAGGTTCGCAAACTCGTATGCAAATCCTTTAAATTTGAGTTTGGGAATTAGGTAGGTTGGCAGACCAGGTATGCAAACCCCTTTGACTTTCATGAACTGCCAAGATTTGCAAAGAATGACCCGACTTTCCGAGCTGTCAGGGTTTGCAAACCTGTCCATTTCAAGTATTAGTAGAAGTCACAAACTACTTTATATATTTGTGTTTGACTTTGCTATGATTCTCATTGACACTTCTAAGACAATTTTATTCACAAAATCACTTTGTGGTTATGTATCATTGATTGGTCTTGAATGCTATTGAACATCATTATATGCTTGTAAGTTAAAAGGCTAATGAGTCGCTACGAACCATCTTTATGCAAGGTTCCAGAACCCTTGACCATAATGCATATTGTTATATGTAATTTTAAGGAATACTTGTCACATGATTACATGACCTCCTAATAAGAATTTCATCTAAACTGAAAAAGTGTTTGTTTAGATCACAAGCTATATTAGATTGAATTCAAAGCTAACTCGAGCCTTGAAAATCTATAAATAAAGAAACTATTGCAACAAGATTTCTTAATCCCTGGCACTCATGTGTCCTAGTTGCAAATCTAGAGTCTTCATCTAAAGACTAGGTTCTTCATAGAACTGTATTCTAGGTCACGACTTTAAAGACTTCACATAAACACGGTCAGACTATCTTTTACCTGATTGTTCATGAATTGGATCTTGTTATTATTGATCTTTGAGGTTTTTGTAATCTTGGATTAGGAACAAGATAGATAGCAAAGTTTTCTTCGTCTCGGACATTGTGATTTATCGATATAGATATATAAACTATTTGATTTGTTTGAATTGTTCTTGAGAGGTGGCTAGTTGTTTATGGGTGAAAACTGTTTCTGCTGTTTTTGGTAATTTGGGGTGTGTTGATGAGAAACGAATCTAAACCCTAAACAAATGTACTGCACATGAGAGTTTTTGATTCGAGAGATCAATCTATACAATTCTGGCCTAAACCAAGAAATGGTCGTTCCAGACTTGCTTCGGTCAAAAAGGGAAGGAGATGGGGTTGATCTTAGGGAGGGAAGCGAAGAAGGTGTTGAGATTGTGAAGGTGTTGGCTGTTTATGACTTGTATTAGAAACCTGAACTGGCTTGCAAAATGTAAGCTATCAGTTATGGTGTTTTCTGAATACGAATGACAACACTTGGTTTTCTGTGGTTGTCTCTCTTCGTGTTTTTGGAAATAGGCGAAGAACCTATTTATACAAGTCATTGAGCGCAAAACCCTCATCTCATAGGAAGTGGAGGAAGTTGAGTTATGGAGTAGCGGGGTCGTGTAGGTGATTGCACGATCACGTCTTTTCCCACTTTTCCCATCATCGTTAACCGTCCATGCCTCCTGACACGTTCTTGTGATGGCGCGTTGCACGCTATACGCTGTAAACCGCCAGACCAATACCCTAGTAAGTATCCCCCAGTTTGTGACATGTTTGATGTCTCGAATGAGTGGATCGTGGGACCCACTGTAGGAAGTAGCATGTGATGCTAAAATAACTAAGGATTTGATATTTAAGAAATATCGCGTATGCTCAACGCATGTAATGCATCGCAGACAAGCAGCATGTATGAAGCATCGATGTTTCAAAGCCTGACCGAATAAGTTGCGGACCAAGCGTCTTAAAATAGCATCACGTACAACCATCTTCGACTGATCGTTTGGAGGCTGCATGGGCGAGCTATCTCCTGACCGATCACTCCCCGTGGAAGAGTGGCGGATGATGATCATCGGGATGCCTCACTGGTCGTCTAGTTTTCAACCTAGGTTGTCCGACCAAGCTAGCATAGTTGGACGGACGAGATGGTTTTAAGACCCTCATCTGCGACCGTTGATGGATTTTTAGGGTTTTAGGAGGTGCACGAGCATCACTCTATGCTTGACCTAATCCGAGCTTGGGCGCAAGTTTTAGTGGGGCTGACCAGGCATGCGTGTAGACGGCCTACCAGTGTACATGTCCATACCTCTTTGTCTCATGAAGGTGCGATCTAGGCCACTTAATTTGACCGGCAAAGGTGAGTGGTCGTGATCGATTTGCGGCAGAAATCCATTGCCGTAAAGGATTTGGAAACCGCTCGGCATGCAACTTTCGGGCGCGCTTTTCGAGATCGTCGAGTCCTAGTCTGCCTAGGTCGACCAGCTCCACGAAAAGGTGGGCCCACAGTGATCATGTTGACATGCTTGGAACCTTTTAAGTCTACATCTACACCCTCCATCCAAGCTTGCGAAGATGGATGGTCGTGATCGTACTGCGACAGTTATGCAGCGCTGCAATTCCTAATTAGGGTTTCGAAAACAGCCATGCACACACAACTTCCGCCAAATGGTTTGGCGAGTTATGCTCCTCCTTTGGAGGGACCGATTGTGTGGGGCCCACGTTGGGCCGACGGTGAACGTGTGTGCACTTCTCCAATGGTCTTAGGCGCAATCTAAGCCATCCAAACATGCTGGCGAAGTTGGATGTTGTGATTGTTTTAAGACACTAGTGGAACTTCCGCGATCTTTAAAAGCATCACGCCTGCCATGTTTGGAGCAAACGTTCATTGCTCCATGGCTTTGTCGTGAGAAAACCGATTAGGCTGGGATAGAGTGGGCATGCTAATGTGTGTGATAGCGCCTCCTCCATCTTTCATGGTGCGATCTAAGCCGTCCAATCAGGCTGGTGAAGTTGGACAATCATGATCACTTTGAGACTGCCTTAAGCAGTCTTGCTCATTCGAACTTCTTCCAAAGCAGCGTGGCCACCCTATTTTGGGGTTGGCGTTTTGGCACGCTGAGAAGAGGAGTGTGATGTTCGACCGGCTAGGGCACAAACAAGCCCGCTGGTGGTCATCACGGTGATAGCCTGCTCCTGCTAGGGTTCATCTAGGTTGGTTAAATCATGAGGTCAACCTGCGTGGCCGTGATTGTTTCTGAGACTGATATTGACAGTCTAGATTTCCCTTAGGAAATTAAATATGCTCAATCGGGCTAATATAACACACCGAGAGATGTAGCCTGTACGGGTATTTCTTGCATGCCTCACCATTGGCACTTGGAGGTGTTACTCTGCTAAGAGCAACGCTCAGTCGTCATGCCACACCAATAATGAGAGTTCTGCGGGAACAACACAGGAAATACTAGGCAAATCATGCATTATAAATAATGCTAAAAATTCACAGGGTATTTGGGATTGTTGCTACATGCTCCATCATGGATGAATTTTATATATTTAATTCACAGAAATATTTGGGATTGTTGCCACATGCTCCATTCTAGGTGAATTAATAAGGCGAAGAGGTACTCATCACTTATCAAACAGCTTTATCCTCTGCAGGATGTCATCGCATAAATTTGGCTTTACAATTTTAGCCTTTGAACCAAAATCCACCATCAACACTAGTAATCCATGCTGAAAAGGAGGGGGTACTAAGTACACCACAGACTTTTTTGTTCAATAACCTGTATGGGAAAAACCTAATACAATTGCAAGTAGACCAACTTAATGATCCTTGACAATATGTATATAGACTTTATATCTATACCTCTTCACAATCAAAAAGTTTGGACAATAGATTCTGTGAACCTGTATGTTAGAAGTACTTGGACGGTTTCAAAGATCAATATCCAAGATCAATCTGGTCTTATCCAAATAATCCAATCGGAATTTTGCCAAGTATAAAACTTGTTATCTATATTTAAAGATACGAATATAACAATAAAAAGTCACGTAATTGATCACAATTAATATGGACGTATCTACTAGAATTGATTACGTACTATTTGTGTTGTTCCTATTATAAAGATAAAAAATAAAATGCATATAATAAAAAACACAACACACCAGAAGTTTTATTAACGAGGAAACCACAACTGCAGAAAAACCCCGGGACCTCGTCCATATTTAAACACCAAATTGTATTAAGCTGCTACAGACACTAGCCTACTATCAGACTTCGGACTGGAATGCAGTTGAAACCAAATTCACCCTCCAAAAAATTCAGCTGTAGTCGTGCTCCTTACATCTCTTGAACCTCGCAAGCTTTATGCAATTGATTCTCTTAGGTGACGTCCTTCACAGCCTAAGAGTTGCTTCGGCCTAAGTGAAGAATTTTTGTGCCAATCTTCCTCTAACAAATAATCATGTTTGATTTCCCTTTAGATCCAATAAATCAATGCTTGGAAATCTGTTTGCAATATACAAAGCTAGCAAACCTCACAAATCCGGAACACTTATACTCAGTTAGCTGAGAAGCCTGGATTATTAACCATCTCTCAAGAACAATTGTGAAATAATCAATTAAGAATAGTTTTCAGATATCTATCTTGAGGAATCATAAAGTCTGAGATGAAGATAACTTTGTGATTTCTATATATCTCGCTCCTGAAAGAGATTACTAAAACCTTGATAACAGAAAGAACAAGCTTAAGATACACGAAATATCAACGTAAAGATAGTTGGACCTGGCTTCACGAATCCCTAAGTGAAATCTTTCAGTCGTAGACCTAATTTTGTTTCTCAGAGGAAACCTAGGTCAATAGAGGACGACTCTAACAATCAACTAGGAAACAGAAGTATCCCAGCTGAATGAGTCTCTCTAGGTTACTGAGAGTTCAAGCTAAGATAACTTGAGATTCAAGCAAAAACGCTTTATCTATTCAGATGAAACTCTAGTTAGGGTTTCAAGTAATCATGCGAGAAGCTTGTCTTAAAATTACATAGAAGAATATACATTGTGGTCGGGTACAGGAACCGTGTATAATGATAGTTCTTGGCAAATGTGTCTTTCGAACTAGTAAGCAATATTGTTCTCATTTAAATACTTAGGACTTGAAACATGATGCACATACACAAGGTGTTTTATTGATCAATGATGTGTTACAAGTGTTTATGAGAGTCATAATAATACTAAACATATTTATAAAAATTAGTTTTTGAGCATCTGCTAATACTTACTGGACAATTTATGAAATGGTGCGTGAACCGTTAGCCAGTTCGTGAATTTAGGGAGCTATAGTTCGTGAACTGCTCAGTTATTCCAGAACTCAGATGTATACGGTTCGTGAACCGTTGGCTATTTCACAAATTCATATCATTACAGTTCGTGAACTGTCCAATCAGAACTCTATGGTTTACGAACTGGGTTTGCCAACCTTCTTATATTTCGAACATCATATATTCATGGTTTGCGAAGTGGTTCACCAACATTCCCAGAGTCCAAATTACATTAGTTCTAATAAACTTTTTTTTTTTTTTTTTATGTTGAAACATTCTAATTTTCCATAGATATAAATATTATTGCTTGACAATTTTCAAATGATCCAAATGATACAAAAATAGTTTCTAAACAATAAATTATTTATGAAAAACCGGGGGTCCAACAACCACGTCCAACTTTTTCGTTCGGCAACATGTATGGACTAAGCCTTAATAGTATCCCGAGAGTTACAACTTAATGAGACTCAATCAAGGAACAATATTAAATAGGATTATCTCTTTCTCTACACATTCAGCCGTTAAGCAGAAACGAGTCTGTAAACCTGATTATAATGTGAGAGTACTTGGACGATCTCAAAAATCAATATCCAAGTTCAATCAAGTATTATCCAACAAATAAGTAAGGCTTTATCAACTATGACTGATATAACGCACAATCTGTGATATTTCAATTATATAAACAAGATACAATGCAGAAAAGAAATAACACAGACACCAGAAATTTTGTTGACGAGGAAACTGCAAATGCAGAAAAACCCCGGGACCTAGTCCAGACTTGAACACCACATTGTATTAAGCCGCTACATACTCTACCATACTACGAGTAACTTCGGTCTGGAATGTAGTTGAGCCCGAAACCAGTCTTACACCGATTCAGGTACAGTCGTGCTCCTTATGCCTCTTGAATCCCAGCAGGATTCTGCGCAATTGATTCCTCTAGCTGACGCCCTTTACATCCTAGAAGTTGCTTCAATCCAAAGACGAAGACTTATAAACCAATCTGTCTCCACAGATAAGTCTATTCTAATTTTCGTTTAGATCAAAGATCAAGGAGAAATAGGAAATCGATTGCAATAAGCATAAAGCTCAACAAACCTTAAAATCCAGTACTTATGACTCCCGAAGAACAACATAGATTATTATTCACCTCATAATAACATAACTAATAGATAGAAGAAATTATCGTGGAATCACAAAGTCTGAGACGAAGAACTTTGTGATTTCTTTATATCTTACATATCAGAGATAAACTCAAGATAACTTGGAAACGAGGTAAACTCAAAACGATATAAGAGTAAGATTAGGATACACGAACTATCAAAGATAAAATATTCGAACCTGGCTTCAGGAATCCCAAGACTATTTGAAACAACACTATATTGGGTATGTGTACTACATCCAGTTGGTGAGTTGTAATGCTAAGGCATGCGTAATAGGTATTTGTACCCTCACGGTAGTTATAGTTCAGGGACTCTTGTATGACACTGAGTACGCATGCTTCCATGAGTTCACGAGCACAAACGTTTTGGTATGCATACTGAGTATGTGTACCAATGTGTCTTTAGACGGACATAAACTGACTAGTTGTAGATGGTGGATTTTCGATAAAAGGGTAAAATCGTAAAACCATAATTGTACATATTCTTGATCCAGCAATCAGATGAGTATTGAGGCTCATGTCTCTCATCGAAGCATGAAAACTCATGCCGCAAGAGTCTCTGATTGAGTTTACTGTCTCTCAGAGCATACGTGAATATGCAGTCTCTCAACTGAGGCAACGAGATATCTCATGAATACTGAGCAATTTCAGTAATCACTTTATATAGAAACGAACGATTGGACGGCTCCTAGACAGCTCACCTGCTAGTATAGAGCATAACGTCTTCAAGATGTAACAATGTTTTCCCTGACTATATAAAAGAAATATAACGCTTCAACAAGCTCATATTACTCAATTCTCAGATAATTAATGCTCCAAGACATCATGCCTGCTAGTATAGAGCCATCAATTAATTATCTTTAATCTTTAAATTCATTAACTGAATATTCAGAAATATTCTACGTTCTTCATAATATTTCGTTACTTCAATTCGTGGTTCTTCCCAGCAGAATTCATGGGTTAGTGATAAATATTCAACACACGGGCATCTGAGCCACTATCGAGTAAGCCCCGACCAAAATGGTGCAAGTGTACTCAACAATAATGCACTAACGAGCATTCCAAAACACGAAGGAACGATGAACCTATGCAAAATAGGAAGAAAATAATAAATAATAAAATATTAATCAAGGTGTTGGGGGACTGGGCCCACCGGCCGACCGGTGGTGCCGTGGCCAGTCCCACGCGTGATTTTATATTTTATCATATTTTTATTATTTTCCTTGATCTCATGAAAATTCCCTCATTTGAAAAAAATTCCTTTGTTTCAAGGAAACTCCTCAGTTTTATGGTGTTTCCTTCGCATCAAGGAAATAATAAATAATTAGGAAGGTGTGCGGGACCAAGCCTACTAGCCGGCCGGTCATGCCCTAGTTGTGGCCGGTCCCACACCTTGCATTCCTTATTATTTTATTATTATTATTTCATTCATTCCATGAAATTCCTTGATTTCATGATATTTCCTTTAAATTATGAAAATTCCTTCAAATCATGAAATAATACATAAAATTAGGGAAAGCTCACGGGACCGGGCCCTAGCCGGCCGACCATGCCCAAGTCGGTCCCACACGTCCTTATTTTATTATTATTAATATTATTTGTTTCCTTCATCTCATTGAAACTCCTTCACTTCAAGGAAACTCCTTGATTTCAACAAAAACTCCTTGGTTTCAACGAACTCCTTGATTTCATGATATTTCCCAAAAAACATGAAAAATAATATAAAATTAGGAAAAGTGCCATGGGACCGGGCTCTTTGGCCGGTCGTCCATGCCTTGGCCATAGACGGTCCCACACTTCATGATTCCTTAATTTATTATTATTATTTCCTTCATCTTATGAAGTTTCCTCAGTTTCAACAAAATCCTTGATTTCTTCATATTTTCTCAAAATGTTGCTCAAACGCACATCAGAAAATATCAAAATTCTCAGGACTGAGACACATACACTTTGGCGATGTGAGCATATTACCTTGACGAACCAAGGTTGGCTCTTTGGCTTGCAAGAGGCCGGTCCCACATGCTTTCATCATTTGACCTAATTTGTTCACATTAGGTTCAAATGCTTCCAAAAAAATTTGGAATTTCATAAAACGATCGTCAGTCGATCCCGTGACCAACCAGGGCCGGTTTTCATGACCCCTTGGTCGGTCCTTCATCTCTTCATAGTTTATTAGGTTTTATCACCTAAGGTTCAGACGAACATTGTTTGAATAAATGATTAAACCAGCATTTAATCATCCTTTCACCAACTGGTCTTCAAGAGACTTTTGTATTTGCTCACTCGAGCATCTTGGAGTTACATGGTCGACCCATCATCCCATGTAGCCAGTCCCTACTTCACTCAGTAGTTAATTTTCAATAAACCATCAATTGATCGAATTAGGGTTTCGAGTCCAAGGTTCATAATTCCAGATTCGAACGCTAATAATTTTACGACGATCTCATTATCAACATTTTATTAATTATACTCGGTTCAGTTGCCAGTATCTTAAAATAATATTTTATTTGGTCATGCTACCAATAATTCATCAAACGAGCAACATTTGCTCAGACTAAGGAATATTGGTTCAACTATCAATATTCAACGATCCATCGAATGAGAAATATTTTCTCACCTTAACTATCAACATTTATTCGACAATTATACTTCTGTCTCAACAGACACGTTTAATTCATGAGTTTCAGAACATTCGTTAATCACGTTCGACTCAGCAATACAAGGACTCATCGTCCTATGAAGTCAGCAACTGACTAACTAAATATACGATTGAAAACAAGACAATCTTTTCGTCAAACAGAAAACACGAGATTAACATCTCAACGTCTGAGCAATTACTCCCAACAGAGCAAATTCAATCAATCAAAACTTATCTTATTCTGCGTGTTAACATCTCAACCTCTAAGCAATTACTCTCAACAGAGTAAATTCAATCAATCATAACTTATCTTATTTTTTCACGCAGAATACACATCACACCTATAATTTCGATCACCATTGATCTCACACATTTCTCAGCTTCCCTCCTACAGATCGACCCATCCTCTCTTGTGACCGAATTGACTCTGGAACGACCATTTTCTTGGTTTAGGCCGGAGTCCTACAAATTTATCTCTCGAACTTAAAGCATTCCCTTCTTGCAGTGCATCTGTATGAGGTTAAGCATTTCGCTCGGTTCAAGGAACCTCCTATGTACGGTCGTATCCTCAATTTCGTAAAAGCCAGAAAATCGTTTTTCCCCATCTACAGATTGGGACCACATTGGGAGATCATTCTCTCGGTTGCAATCTCACATTTTCACAAGATAGTTGATCTTAGGTCAGGTTCGGTTACAAACCCTAACTCAAATAATGCTAGCACGAGCAATACTGGTGGTACTCCCGAAACTGCTCCGGCTCCTAACAACGGCACTAGCGGTACCACTCCTACTCAAACCAACATCGGGAACAATCCTCCCTTCGGCCGGTCTCCCGAGGAAGTCAGAGAAAATCCTCCTACCATAGGTGATCTCGTGAAGGTGTAGGAGACTCTTGCTAAGAATCAGACTGATATGGCTGCCACTCAGAAAGAATTATGCAATTATCTCAAGACTCTTACAGACAAGATGTCAGAGAAAACTCAGGAGAAAGGAAAATCTAAGGAAACATCTTCAGACTCTGATCCTGAAGTCACTCCAATCCATGTAGTAGATGATGAAGAAGTTCCTAAGGCTAAAGCTGCAGACAATCCACCAGCGAAGGAACAATCCAGTATCATCACCCGTGAAGACTTGGAGCGCCTCTTGGAGGATTGTGGAAAAGATAAAACTTCATATTTCCATCGTCACCAACCTTCATACGCTGCTACTACACAAAGGATTCCTCTACCAAAAGGTTATACTTCTCTAACATTCACACTTTATGATGGAACAAGCAATGCTCGAGAACATGTTTCCCGGTTTCTGGAGGCATTGGGGGAACATGAGCACAACCATGTTGTTCGTCTGAAGGAATTTTCAAAATCTCTGAAGGCAGGGCATATACCTGGTACAATAACATCACACCAGGAAGTATTACTAGTTGGGGAGAAATGATTAATGCTTTCTACAGAAAATATTTCTTCGTCTCAGAGCAAATCACCCTCTCTAATCTCGGAAGGATGTTTCAAAGGAACAATGAACATCCTAATGATTATGTGAAAAGATTCAGAGTTCAGGCTCTGGACTGTCATGATCCAAATGTCATAGAACAACAACTCGTAAACTTGTTCATCAATGGAATGATCCCGGTCTACAGAGCTTTATTGGAAAATCTCAGGTTCCAGACTTTCTCAGAAATTCATGAAGCGGCTAAGAGATTTGCAACTACTGCACCTGCTTTACTGGAAAGAGCAAAGTCTTCAAGATCGAGGAACCTCGAAGCATCCGACACCTAGTCAACAATCAGTACAATCTCCATATTTCAAAAAACTTTGTTGCTGAAAGGTATGAAAGGAAAGCCGAGACACAACATCGAAGCGCTTATCCAACATCCCAGGATCCTCTGAAGGCTCAAAGAAAAGATAACCAATCCTGAAATGCACAAACCTCGACCCGGCATCAACGAACAGGGAAATGATCATACAAACTCAAACTTCCCTCTTCTCATGAAGGAGTGATCGATTTACTGGAAGTCTGGGTTCAAGACGGTGCAATCAAATTGTCGTTCATCAGGAGAGATCCAACTGAAAAATAAATGGAGAATCCCAGATATTGTCGCCTTCATGGGTTCTTCAATCATCCAACAAGTGACTGCAATATTTTGAAGCGCATCTTCAAAGAGAAGGTCGATCCAGGAGAGCTTCAACTAAGGACTGAAGGAGCGCACAAAGATCCTCTCTCAATCAGAACTTCAATCTCTCCGAGTAATCATTCAACGAAGCAGTTCAATCCTTGGTTGAACATATACGTGAGTTGATCTATCTGTCTAAAGCACAAAGGAAAGACATGTTCACAACACTGAATCACAGCGTGTCAAACGTCTGTCCATCTCGGAAATATTCCATGAACCTTCAGCCAGAGATGCACGACTGGGGACTGCTTACCACATTCCATCTCAGAGGAAATGAACTCGGAAGAATGATTGATACTGACACCGCCATCAACGTCATTCCATTGAAAACCCCCAGAATCGCATGAATCACTCGACAAGAAGCTACTCGTGATCCCATCTCAATCAAAGACCTTGAATGAACGCTCGGAAATACTTATGGCTACATCACTCTGAAAGTGAACATAAGTTCAACCTGGACAGAAACCAAGTTTCACATAATCAGGAAGATCCATGATATGACACGTTCTTCAGACGAGCGTGGATCCACGCTGAAAATATGGGTACTGACAAAGCGCCCTTGGTTGCACATCTCTCCAACAAAGAAAGTTCTGATCCAGAAGATTTGGCGAACATTCCATCATCAGATTACTTGGGGAAATTTTGAACTTTGACGAGGTTAACGCAAGAACCTGCAAAAGATGCATAGACATTCATCAAGAGGTTTCGCACTCAGGCAAGTGTCATTCCTTCCATGTCTATGTCATTTATTTCCTCACATGCTATCCTAGCATGGGGACTTAATATGCTGGCAACTCTGCTATTGCAAGACGAATGGTAGCTTTACCGCATTAATATTTTCCAAGTGGTTGAATCTGACATTTCTCCGAAACGAACACTGAGACATTCATTACTGAGATGATGTCCAAGCCTGGAAAAGAACACTTTGGACGTAGCCTTGCAGGAGTATTCATGTGTGCCACAAAATCAGAAAGCTCTGATGTCTGCACAAGTGTTGAATCCCATTACTACAACGAAAGGAGTGTTGAATCAACAGAAAATATTCAGGGCCGAGATGATCAAACCTAAGATCTCAAGGGATATGACGCTTCAACGCTCAAGCATCTAACAAGCCTTCAAATTGTACTCCCAATCAAAGAGTACACCTTCTATAATGGCGCCTCTAGCTTCAACACAAATATCTCGACGATGACACACTGATTCAACACCAGTACGATCAAAGTGTAACTGAATTTATCCCATGATAAGACTTCTGAAGTAGATGCAACATCATTCATTCATGGATGGCACAAACTCCTTCAACATACACCGGGGACTTGATCTTATCGGAGAAATCAATTCTATTTCAATAAATATTATCCACATAACAAGTTATTGCAACCTGATGTGATTACATGAAACTTCATCAACGGGTCTCTCTACATCACAAGTCCCTGTACGACTGAGGAACTTCCTCTCTTCACCGATCACATCCAGAATGGAAACTTCGGCTGCTATCTACCGCAACAACATCGATTCCTTGACAAGGCACTTCACAGTAAAGGCTCACTAGATGAGGGAGTAAAGACTATGTCGATAATCATGGATATATCCTTTTCGGTCTCTGAAGAAACTCCGACCATAGTATCGGCATCAACAAGCATTTCTGGAGAAAATTATATCGTGATCCAGCATCAACGACGGTCTCACGGTCAATATCCTCATGACCAGCTTCATCAACTATCCGATCTCTGAAGTGTTACTCGATGGATCAGATTTCTCCAAGCACTAATGATTCATATCAAGGTGTGTAGACATGAAATATGTTCACATGAAAGTCTTTCTAAAGGTTGCACAACAGGCGGGCACAATCTCAAGTCTTCTACAAGACGTTCTCATCACCTCTACAAATGAGATATAACATACTTTAGCCCATGGGTTTACAAAAACGTACCAATAGGTGAGCAATGGGACAATACTTCCTCAATGGAAGATGTTCGCCTATGTCTCTTCTACAACATACCAAAAGGGCGCATCAATCGAACATACGAACTGAAAGATATGGCCTTTACCGTCAGATCTACGAAATCTGAAAAATTTATACGGGATTAGAAATTACAAATGTTCACGCTTCGTTGGCTGACCTCTACAACTCCAAATTGAGTGACTCTTTTCTCATGTGATAACTCAGTCTCTTAGATTCAAAAGTTGGGGTCAAGCATCGAATTTCGACGTCGTATGAGGTTCCTACAGCTTACAGAGCATACCACATGCAAGCAACAATTCTTAGACGGGATTCATAACTTCCACAGTCGATCGGTGTCCACCAGGTCTTTCCACTAAGTGCTTTATAAAAGTACCTCCAATTTTGACCACCTAGGTATTTACATCAATTTTTATACCTGGGTCCTCTATCCAAGTCCTTCCATAAGAAGAGAAAACGAAAAGGAGAGATTTAACAAAATACTGGGGACTGACGGTCCACTGATCATGACGATCAGTTTCACAGTCCAAGACCCGTGGTACCAGACTCTCATGTGCTAATCATTCATCATAAAAGGAATGCTACCACCGGGACATGAAACCATGGTCATTACACCACCCCCTCTTGAGAGCAACCTCAGTCATGGTCCCGTGACCAGGGTTTCAAAAGTGATGTTTCTACGACTGACAGAAATAACATGGCTGCAAGCACCATGCTCATGTATCAATCAAGGGGTCCTGATCTCAAATGAATCAATGACATTGCAATACTTCACCAACCGTTCAAGACACAAGTGAATGGTCCAAAGACACAACAAGAGTGTTTTACAACAAGCTCGTCTGAGATGATTTTACACTGTCGCGCACAAAGAAGCGAGCTGGGAGATACTGGTGAAGAATCTAGGTATGGGTCATATACCATTCTCTTCGTATGGATGTCCTGTACAATAAATCCAAAATTCACAGAAATTGGAGAAACGAGCAAAGAGATGTGTCCAAAATATTGGACTACATGCCAGCTGAAATTTTTCTGGAAATCTCCTAGAAGTTTACTGTTTCGCCTATTTCAGCCCCTAATAAGCACGTAAGTGCTACATTTTTACGCCCATATTTACATTGGCTAGGTCTGGTTAATTTCTAATAATATTGTTTTAAAATTTTTGCAGGAATTACAAGTGAAATCCATTCACCCGATGGATATATGGCCAAGTTACAAGATAAAGAGGTGTTTCGACTCAAAGCACAACTCAAGCCATCTCACGGCCAAGAGTTAGTGAAAGAAAAGTCTTCATTTTCTGTTTCAAGGCCCAAGCACCTCAAACCCACTAGTGGCTAAGGAGGAACAGTGAGACGTGGCTAGTTCTAGTCCACATTTCGTTTGTTCTCATCAAAGAGAAATGAGGAATTTGAGCAGCAAAAGGAGAGATTTTCAGGTCTTCAAATCAAGCAGTTGTTTCTATGAGATCAAGGGTTTCGAGTTCAAGTCAGATAAGGAGCTGGTGATGAAAGTTTGTAATGATAGTCAATTGAGAAACAATGGGTTAATTTGTGAATGAACGGAAAGGGGATCTGAGATATGCAAAATAGATGGAGACTGCTGTTAATGGGAATTGAATGGAGATGGTTAGAAGTGGTTGAATCGAATGAAAGAAAATAAAAAGATGGTAACTACTCGACTCTGTGTGATGAGGTCTGAATTGAGGGTTTCGTCCATTGATGGCAGTGGTGGTGATAAATGATGTTGTTGATTCGTGGCTGCAGTATGGGTGATAAATTGGGGTTTGTCAGGTGCTGAATCGCTGTAACTGGATTCAGTCAAGAAATCAGAGAAGCATCAACTATAGAAGGAACTGTTAGGTTAAGATTTCGATTGCTCTTGAGAAGAATCGCTGAGCTCGTCTGGGTTTCAACGGAACAAGGAAATGTGCTGACTTGAGTTCGAGTTAGGCTTAATATGGACAGGATTTTGTGCCGGAAAGGCAAACTCAAGACTTGATTTGCTGCCGTTAATGTCTACTGTTGGTTTTAAGAACGCCTAGTGTTGTGATCAGTGGATGAAGGCCTGAGAAGACATAAGAACAAATTGTTTAGAAGGTCAGAGAATGAAAAGAAGTGTTGCTGGGGATTGTCATTGTTGTTGTGTTCTTAGACAAAGTGACTGCAGTTCTTATTGTTTAGGGTGGCAGAAATTAGTGCAGTCAGCGATGGTGTTTCCTGGGTAAGTTGTGGATGGAATACCATGAAGAGAACATGGAGAAGAAGAGATTGTGCTAGCTGTACTGGTTGTATGGTCTGTAACAGTGAATGTTTGAAGATGGAAAGTGAAGTTGGGGTCCGAGTGTTGGCTAATTTTATTATGCTGCAAAGAAGATGCTTGGATAGTCAGTGAATGGAGAAAGAAAGTGAGATGATGTGGCTAGATATGGGAACTGGTGCTGGTGGCCGAGAATTAGGAGGACAGAAAGCAGAAAATGGTGCAGTAGCTGGACGTAGGTAATGCCTAAATTTGGAAACTGAAGCTGGTGCTTGGATTGGGCCTGGCGACTATCAGCTGGGTCCAGATTAGCTTTTCTATAGCGCCTTTATATACATCTGTGAACAGAGAATCAGGGGAAGCCGTTTACACAGGGAAGAAACTAGGTTTAAGTTTTCTTACTTTTGCTATGGTTTACTTGTTATTATCTATATCATTTTTGATGGCTTTTAAGAAAACCATGTCTAGCTAAATATCTTGTTAGGGTGAAGGATGAACTTGTAGGTTTAATTTACTCATGTTCTAAAACAAGGGTTTCTACAACTTTGAGCTTAATGTCATTTGTTTGAGTTTCTCTACAATGATTTATCTTCTATTCAATTTCTCATATTCTATGCCAGGTATAGGCTATTGTTAGGTTGATAGAAATACTCATTGAACCTTGTTATTGATTGTTTTATGATTATTCCAAAACTATGTATGTCATGTATACTTAGTAGTTAGTACTATGGATGTCTATCTTCTAGGTTGAGAACAAACAATCTTTTATGATAACTCTTTCCTATAAATCCTTAACGAAATATCTTCCTTGTGTTAGTTGCTAGATTTGCAACTTCGCACGAGTAAATTTGAGACCATGTGATAAAGCATAAGTAAACATAGCTTACAACGGATTCCATAGCCCTAAGACTTCCATATTCTTGATTATAATCTTTATACAATTGCTTTATTTACCTGTTAATTTATTTTCTTAGCATAACAATCTCTCAAATATTGAATTTTGGTTAGTTAGGTCTTGATATTAATTAGTAGTAGTTTCCGCACTCCTTGAGGGAACGAACCGTGCTTGTTATTGTGTGCTATTTTTGACACCGTGCACTTGCGGTAAAACAAAGTCAGTCTACCGACCTATCAAATTCTTGGCGCCGCTGCCGGGGAGTGGCCGTAAAGCACTCTCTGATTGATATCATTGATTTTCTAGTCGTAGTTTAGTTTTTATTTTCTGTGCATAGTTTATTTTCGTTTTTTTTTCTCTTTTAGATTTCTTTTAGTTCCTTTTTACGTAGCTTGTTTGGTTATCTTTAGGTACCTTAATTTGAAGAGCGCAGTTGGAATCTCTCCAAAACAGGCAGAAAAGTAAGTCTTTCGTGAAGCTTTGCAAGGTGAGTTTAGACTGAATTCTGCATTTTGATAGCATATGCAAGATCTACCAAGTAGTTGGGATAGAGAACAATTATTCGTCTTGTTAAAGTAACCCTTTATACATGACGAGAATAGATGATGAGGGTACGAACCCTCCGGTTAAAAGTTTGAGAGACTATATGTACCCAACTAGAGTCTCTCAACTCTCATGTATTGTTTTGCCTACCACCACAGCAACCTATGAGATTAGAGCAAGCACCATTCAAGGACTTCCTAAATTCTACGGTAAGGAGAATGAAAATCCTTACTACCACATTAGAGATTTTGAAGAATTGTGTGGTACGATGAAATTTAAGGACTTAGCTGATGATTATCTCAGACTTAGTTTGTTCCCTTTTTCCTTAAAGGATAAGGCAAAATCATGGTTAAATGCATTAGCTCCTTCATCAGTTAGTACTTGGGATGGTATGATTAATCTATTCTTGTATAAATTCTTTCATTGGCATAAAACTATTGCCATACGTCAAAAGTTGAATAGTTTTTCGCAACAAGAAGGAGAATCTCTTTATGATTATTTAGAGAGGTTCAATGATCTCTTGCTACAATGTCCACACCATGGATTTGATACTCCTAGGCTCACATTGATTCTATATGAGGGATTAGATTTCAAAACACTGACTATGGTAGAATTACTTTGTGGCGGTAATTTCCCTGATAAGACTGCCGAAGAAGGTTATAAGTTTTTGCATGAAGTAGCCGGAAAAACCCAAGAGTGGGAGGCTAGAGATCCCATAATGACTAGTAGCAAAGGGGTTTACAGAGTTGATAGTGACTCAGACTCTGAGGCTAAGATTGCTGTTGTGTCACGAAGACTTGAGTTGTTAGAAAGAAATGCTAAAAGTAAGCTTGTTGAGTCTATTACACATACATCTCCTATTACTGATGATTTTTCTAACCAAAGAATTTCTACTTTGGAAGGAAGTATGAGTTTGTTTATGCAGGCTACTCAAAGATCTATGGCAAACTTAGAGCAACAACTAGGTCATATTACTAGCCAGTTGAATGAGCGAGACAAGGATCGGTTCCCGAGTCAAATACAACTTGACCCCAAGGGTTCTTTTGAGGTAAGCACATCTGGTGGTAAGCCGACTCATCATGTCCAGGCCGTCACTACTCTCATAAGTGGACGGGTCATTGATAATCATGTTAGTGATGCCGAGGAGAATGTGCAAGATAGGAGCCCGCCTGCTATCACACAGGTTACTCCAACACAAAAAGAAACCGAGAAAGGTAATTCTGAAATTTCTTATGTTCCTCGTGCACCTTTTCCTCAAGCATTACTAACTCGTAAAAAAGGAACTAGTCCTAATGACATCTTAGAAGTATTTAAACAGGTTAAAGTCAACATTCCCCTCTTAGATGCCATTAAACAAATTCCTTCTTACGCCAAGTTTCTAAGAGATATGTGCACTGTGAAACGAAAATTGAATGTACATAAGAAAGCTTTCCTTACTGAACAGGTAAGCTCGATTATAACACAAAAAACTCCACCCAAATTTAAGGATCCAGGTTGTCCTACGATTGCTTGCACTATAGGAGAACATAGGATTGAACATGCGTTGTTAGATTTAGGGGCCAGTGTGAATCTCTTGCCATATTCTGTGTATGTGCAATTAGAACTTGGTGCTTTA
>NW_020621936.1:713703-714084 GCF_003573695.1 Papaver somniferum | reverse complement strand
GGAGAAGAAGAGATTGTGCTAGCTGTACTGGTTGTATGGTCTGTAACAGTGAATGTTTGAAGATGGAAAGTGAAGTTGGGGTCCGAGTGTTGGCTAATTTTATTATGCTGCAAAGAAGATGCTTGGATAGTCAGTGAATGGAGAAAGAAAGTGAGATGATGTGGCTAGATATGGGAACTGGTGCTGGTGGCCGAGAATTAGGAGGACAGAAAGCAGAAAATGGTGCAGTAGCTGGACGTAGGTAATGCCTAAATTTGGAAACTGAAGCTGGTGCTTGGATTGGGCCTGGCGACTATCAGCTGGGTCCAGATTAGCTTTTCTATAGCGCCTTTATATACATCTGTGAACAGAGAATCAGGGGAAGCCGTTTACACAGGGAAG